>NW_027191433.1:559545-564025 GCF_041956435.1 Mycothermus thermophilus | reverse complement strand
GGCAAGGTTGCCCATAGTTGTAAGTGTGTGGGGGTGGTTGTGCCCAAGAACTTCCTTCCGGGCCTCCAACACCTGTACCTCGAGTTCCTCGGCCTCCCTCGACTTGCCCAGGAACCGCAAAGCAGAAGCAATCTCTTGTCTAGTTATAAGGGTTTGAGGGTGCCATTCCCCGAGGCGTTGCTTACTGACAGTTTCCGCATTTGTCAGCGTCTGATGCGCGAGCTCGTATTTTCCTTGTTCACGAAGATATGCTCCCGTATTGTACAGCAGCTTTGCCCATTCCTCAGCTATATCCTCTTCAGGTTTGTAGTCGAAAACTGCTTGGACGTGTGGGAGGAGCGTCCGGCACCTTGACCAGTTCTCGTATTTATATGGGCTTGGAAACAATGTCGCCATCTGCTTGATGAAGTCCTGCTGAAAGTCCTTGTAGAGATCCTTCCTTTCCAGCCACCGTCGCGTCGAGAACGAAACGAGAGGGTGCACGCTGAGCTCGTCCCCTGCATCATTGATGGACACAAGGCAATAGTCCCTCAATCTAATCACATCATGGTTGAATGCAGGAATCTCTGTGTTGTTGTCTGTGCGGTCCGACTCAGACTGTCTGGCGGAAGCTTGGGCCAATGGTGCTGGCTTTGAATCCTTTGTTTTTGATTGAGTGTCCTTTGCCCGTGGCCAACAGAGTGTCAATGCCGAACAAATCCGTAAGAGCTTTCCCGTCTTTTTCGGCCTTGTATTATCATCTGGACTCAGCTCCTCGAGACTCTCAACTACGGGATTTAAGGTTTTACCCGAAGGCTTGAGAGCCCAGGGAGGGATGCTCTGTGGTTCAAAAAAGCTCATCAGTGACAAAAGGTCAGCTGCCGAAGGATGTAGATCCCGAAGCCGATCGAATGTGATTTCCCATGTCGTCAGAATAGCGTTCGATGCACCGTAGCCCCGGTATAAGTCGGGTGCGTCATGCTGGAGAAGCTTGACCTTTTCACTCTTCTCTCGGAAGTCATCGAGGTATTGCTCGGGGGAGTAGAGTGGACGGTGTGTCTGAATATATGCTGCCGCTTGAACGATAGCAAGGGGAATATCACCAAGTTCTGCCACGAGACTCTCGGCTGTCTCTGGTTTAGGGGGTGGCTTCAGCTTGCTTCGAAGGAGGGTAAGAGACTCGGCTCGTGCCATCGATCCAATTTCAAAAAGATGGTCAGGATTGTGGCCGGTCAGATCGCGCGCCAGGCGCATGTCGCGAGTGGTGACAAGGATTGATCCGTTGTCACTTTGTGGAAGGTATTGTGCCAGGCGAAGGTTGGTAACGCCGCTCGATTTGTCGTAAAACATATCGTAATCATCGGCGTTGTCGATGACCAACGTCCAGCCCTCGGTGCATTTATACGACAACCAGTCACGCACAAGCTCCAGGATGTTGGCCTTGGGGTCCTCGCGACCAGGCAACTCGACATGCCCGGCAATTGCCCTGAAGCCCCGTTCGAAGGTGGCTTGAGTACTGGAGTCAACCCAGAAGATCCATTTTTGCTTGCCATCAGATTCCTGAGCCTTATGAAGGCGACGGGCGTATTCAATAGCGAGTTGCGACTTGCCGGCTCCGCCGAAACCGACAAGGGCGACTCGAGTGTGATGGTGGTTGAACTTCTTGGCGATGCGGTCGAGAATGTCTCCTCGGTCGACAAAGTTCGGGTTTTTGGAAAACGGGATAAAGATGCCTGGCTGCGGTCGTTCTGCATCAATGGCCAAGGTCAGTCATGTTCAATCTTTCCAAGAGCAAAGTATGCTGACCTCGTGGAGGCTGGAATTGCGCGTTGATCGGTCCATAATTGTTTGCTATTTGGAACCCCTGGTTCTCGTCTCCGAAAGATGCCGACGTTGCCATCTTGTCATCGGCTCGGCCTCAACCGCATCAAGGCTGGTGATGGGTGAATACCGGACTGGCTGTTATGGCGGGTTGCGTGAATCACAGGCGCTTGTGTTCGATGCTTTACCCCTCACCTTGAAGGCAGAAAGCGCCGTCTGCTCAGCTCGATGGGAGAACGACCAGTCTGCTGCACGTGATGGCTGATTGGGTGGCATCGACCACAGCCTTGTCGGGCACCAAGCCGCGATGGGAATGCCCAACCCAAAGCCTTGGGAAGGGTTCTGCGGCTGAAGACGCGCCGCGCAAAGAGGGGGGTCGAGCTGAATTATGTACGTCATTACCATGGGTGTCGCGTCTAGACGCGTCTGAGGAAGAGGGGGACAGTTGGCTGAGGCGTTATAGCAGCGCAAGATCACCATCGCTATTAGCTGTTGGTGTTGTTGGAGATTCCGGTAGTAATGCGTAGTACGGAGTAGTTAGTAATAATACTACGCAGTAGTAACAGGAATAAGTCCTTCGTTATGCCCGCAAAACAACTACCGGACCAGGCCGTCCTACGTTGCACTCAACCCGGGAAAAGTGCCCAGCGCTACCTGATCTCCGGGGGCTACAGACCCGTACGAGTGAGTATCCGTCCCTGTTTACCCCAGATCGCCAAGTCGGGCACCACGCTCCGCTCCGCAACCATTGCCGGGACCCCTTAATCCCGCCGTCACCTTCGCTACGGTTCTGGGCCAAGCTCACAATATATTCCGCCAACGACTTGCCCCGGAGCTATATTATCCGCTCACCGTATACCGTATTGCTTCCGAGGTTTAGGACACATCGGAATAGGTCAAAAAGGGGATCGCATCCCACAGCCAAACCGCCGAAATGGACCTGCTCCTCTCCGACCAAGGACTCAGCCTGCCCTCTCCAGTCTCTCCTTTACCTCATCACCGGCAGCACCCATCCCACCCACCATGACAAACCTCTTCCACACCCTCCTCGCGGGGGCCGCCCTCCTCACGGCCACCGCCAACGCCCAATGCGGCGCCGGCTCTCCCCATGCCACGGTCACCGGCGGTGGTAACTGGTTCCAAGCCCAGCGCGGCTCCCAACAACTCTACGCCGGCTCCGACTACCGCCTGGCCATCCAGACGGCCCTCGACGCCATCAGCCCCGGCCAGCGCGTGGCCGTGATGGCCTCTGGCTCCATCGGCGCCAGCACCATTACCATCACGAGCGGCAAGATCTTTGAAGGGTGCGGGACCATCAACGTCGGCAACCGGGCCGGGCGCGGCGCCATCGAGTCGACCGACACCAACGACGTGCAGATCCCGTACCTGAGCATGACGGGCAACCCGTACTTTGGCCTGCGCTTCTCGGGCACGCGGAATCTGTATCTCGGCAAGATCAACATGAACCTCAGCGGCGGGCTGGGTATCCGCTTCGACCGCGACCGCGCCCCCAATTACAACGTCCGCATGGACACCATCACCGTCACCGGCGCCGGCAGCCACGCGGTCGAGACGTGGAACATTGATGGTTTACAAATCAACTCGGTCATTGCCCGGAACGTGGGCGAGTGCGGCCTGCTGCTGCAGAAGACCACCAACGCGCGCGTCGGGCTGGTGGATGGCGAGAATGTGGCCACCGGCAACGGCTACGCGACGTTGAGGTTCGCCAACAACAACGGCCAGCTGCCCAACGGACAGTACACCACCAACGTCTACGTCGACCGGGTCGTCTCGCGCGGCGGTGGTCGCGGGTTCTTCTGCGTCTCGCAGAGCGGCGGCGCGTCGATTGGATATCTGGATCTGGCCAACAACGGCAACAACGCGATTCTGATTGAGAACTGCTATAACGTGCAGATCCAGGGCGGCAGGGTCAACGGCGGTGGTGAGGTCCGCTTGTCGGCCAGGTCGGAGTTCCCCAACAACAGGGATGTGTCCATCACCCTCCAGGTCGATAACACGTCGGTCAGGGAGCAGCCGTGTGGCCAGAATATCCGGTGGAATATTTCGGGCAATGCTAGGAGGCAGACTTGCTCGTAAGGGGAGGATTCATAGCTTAAGAGGAGAGAAGGGGGTGAAGGAAAGGGGTAGTCAATAAACTTCAATTTCAAGTCTTGTGAAACAATTTCAACCTGGTTTTGCTCGCCACGGGCACTTGATGTTATCTACAATTGTGAAAATCAACGAACACATTGGATTTGTAAATTCCAAGGACTCAGCTCCAACCCACAACCCTCCCGAGACTGTTCAAAGCTGCTCTCATATCAATGCAGGACGGGTGACGAAGCAGGCAATCCAAACCCATAAATGCTTCGAAAACCCAATCCCCATCCCCAGACTTCCCGCCAAACTCCAGACATTCAAGACACCGCAAGGCAAAGCACCATCATCTGTCAAACCCCTTCCCCTCAAAACTTCTTACTCCTTCAAGTCCCACACCCCAACCCATCGAAAAATTCACCGCAGGATCCAATCCCTCACTCGTTAATCAACAACCCGCAACTCAACTCTTCAATCCCCTCACCTCTGTTCTTCACCCAGGTACCTGAAATCCCTAGGAACTCAACTCCCTCCCCCCCCACCCCTACTCCACTACCTCCTCACTACCTAACCTACCCCCTAA
>NW_027191433.1:453084-558382 GCF_041956435.1 Mycothermus thermophilus | reverse complement strand
TCACCCAGGTACCTGAAATCCCTAGGAACTCAACTCCTCCCCCCCCCCCCCCCCAACTTCCATACCTCCTCATCCAATCCCCCAATTCCTCCCCAGCCATCCTGCCCAGATCCGCCACCGTCTCCCTCGGCAGGGAATTCACGAAACTATGCACCTCCCTACCAATCCCATCTGAGTTGCGCAGCCGATCCCCGATCCACGACCCGGCCATGCGGCCCAGCTCGACGCGGTCTTGGTACGGGATCGCGTCGATCGTTTGCGCCACGCCGCTCGCGAGCCGGCGGGAGAGGGAGCGGCTGCGGCTGCGCCGGTGGGGAGGGGAGGAGGCACGGAGGGGGAGAGGAGGGACGGTAGGAGGTGGTGGCGTCGAAGGAGGTGGTTTCGGAGCTTGTGTACCTGAGAGGGGTGGAGGGGCGGTAGCTGGTGCTGCGGAAGGGGGAGGTGGAGCGGTAGGTGGAACGCAGAGGGGAGGAGGAGCGGAAGGGGGAGGAGGAGCGGAACAACGGAGAGGACGAGCGGAAGGTAGATCGGAAGGGAGATGGCGAGCGATACCGAGATGTATACGACGGCCGGTCATAAGCGGTGGAACCGAACCCGCCGCTGGGTGTTGGCGTGGTTGGACGGCTGTTGTAGCTGTAGCTGTACCGTGTGGTGCGGTCGGGAGTGGTGTAGGTGCGGCTGTACGAGATGGAGGACGGCATGGTCCCGGAGGTGAAGCCGTAGTCTGGGAGAGTGGGAGAGAGAGGGTCCATGGAGAAGGAACTCCGCCTCCGGAAGGAGGAGTAACGGGGGGAGCCGTAGCGGTTGGAGGGCATGGTTGGTGATGATATTTGGTGGTTGAGGATGTGAGTTGATCAGGTTGGACGTTAGAGAATGGTGGTTCGAAGACGGAGGCTGGAAATCTGGTCTTGGATAGGCGTTTATATGGCTTTCCAAGCCTAAATATCACCTCAGATACTTGTGGTCATACCAACGTGACGGCGAACAACTACAGCATTGGACTCTTTGTTCTTCGAAGTTGCGTTGTCGAGCAAGTTGACCATCACTTCAACCACGCGAGTCACCCACCACGGCCAAAGCCAGCTCATAGTCCATTGAGTCTCTCCCCTGGTGCCATTAGCAGTCAATGAATAGCACGTTGTCACGGCGTTCTTTAGGACAGAGTAATCTTCCTTCTAATATCCCTCCACTGCCCCTGGCCAGCCTTCACAAGTACACTCTTACATGTTGATGTGTGACACACTGCGCACAACGATGGGACAACACCAACAACTGTGAGCACGTGCCTTTGTCATCCAGGAACGGATGAACTTACAAGATCTCCGAATAGGTTCCGTTGTTTCGTTGGTTTTCCAGTTGAAGGAGCAGACCGGTCTCATAACGGTGTCGTCATCATGCAACACAGGTCCTCCTGATTTCATCCCTCCGTCCACCGAGGACACGCGAGGCGGAAGACGATCGTCCTTTGTGTTCAATGTGTCACCATCAGGTGGTGTAAGGTCAGGCAATGGCGAGTGCATACCACTTAAGAATATCGCGTGTTGCATTTGAGTGTTGGAATGCTTGTTGACGAAAACCGTTGAAAGCGGTTGGATGTCATGGGGTTGAGCCGAGCCGCTATGTCCAACACAGAGGAAGGTATACACTCGTCAGGACACGTGGAGACTCGAACAACTCTCGATTTCCATACCTGTGTCACGTATGACGAACTCTTCCTTTCGCTCCAACTACATATACTACTCGACTCCATCGGAATGTCTCCCGACCCAAGAACGCCCTTACCCAACCACCACCCCTGAAAAGTAACCGACAACCTAACCATAATGCCCTCTCATCACCGCAGCTCTTGACGCCACCACTCCTCCTCTCATCGGCGGACTTCCTCCTCCTACAATTCCTCTTCCTGCCGCTCATCCAACACCACCGGCTACGGCGATGCCAGGTACAGGTCCCGATACTCCCCGCCTCTGAGAAGCAACAGTCCACACTTCCCTTCCACCTCCTACAACACTTCCAACCGCTACTCCAGCTCCCGCGACAACCGGCCGTCGTATTCCCACCCCTACCGATCTTCTTCCTCTCTCCGTTCCCCTTCGTACCGCCGAACCTCCTCCCCTATTCATTCCTCATCCCACTACCGCACCTCCTCCCCGCTCCGCTCTTACACCCCCTTCCGCTCGCGCAGCCCCACCCTCACCCAACGCCTCGCCCGCTCCGTGAGCAGGGCAATCGACTCAATCCCGCCCGACGATCGCGCAACGATCGGCCGGATCGCAGGCGACGCGCTGTGCAGCCGCATGGCGCGGTCCGAGATGTGGAGGCCGGTGCTCGCCATGACGAGTCTGTATCCGGCTGAGGTGTGGGGGGACGTTGGCGCGGGTATTGGGAGGGGGGTGTCGAGGTGGTTGGTGGGGAGGCAGGGGTGGGATGGAGCGAGTAGACGGAGGTAGGTGGATGGGTGGTGTGAGATGGGTTAGAAGTGGTTGATGGTATGCGTGAGAGGGGGGGGAGAGGGGGGGAGGGGGTCTCAGGGACGAGGGAAAGGGGTTGAGAACTATCTGGATGCCGGGATAGTTTTCTGGCTTACGGTTGAATCTCCTTGTGTTCGGGTCCTACGGAGCATGCACATGGGGCGTGTTTATTTGGTATTGAGTTCAACCATCAGCGCAATAGACCAGGCTCAGAATGGTTTTCGCGGTATGAATATCGTTTCGGTGAATACAAACTTGCTCATTTACCTTCCAGAGGATAAAGTATGTACACGATGCAAATATGTCCATGGCTCATTCCCTATTCCTTCGCCGCGCCATTCCCAACAACCTCCCGTCTCGGCTTGTACCGAATATACACAGGCACATCACTCTTGCAAGCGGTGTGCTTATTCCTGTCAATCACCGGCGTCGGCACAGGATGTGTGCTTCCGTCCTTGTGTGACAGTTCGTACTCAAACGCAGCCAGGAAGTATGCCGTCAGAATCGTGATCTCAAGCTTGGCCAGCCTCGTGCCCACTGCCAACCGGTTAGCTACCAACGTGTCCACGAACTCAACCCTGAAGGAAAGAGAAACTTACAGCATGGATGTCTCCCCGAACCCCAGCCCACAAAGCTATGCGGCCCGCCCGCCTTCCCAATCCTGTCTCCCTCCCCCAAAAACCTCCCCGGATCGTACGTGTACGGCTCCGGATACAGCTCAGGATCAAAATGCACATCTTCCAAATGATACGCCGCAAACGCCCCGGGGGGGATCACCTCGCCCGAGTTGCCGATCGGGATGTCGTGGTCGGAAATGTTGCGGCGGAACACGGCGCCCGGCAGGGTGATGCGCATCGACTCGCGCAGGCACGCGTTGACGACGGGGAACTCGGACTCCCATTCGGCGAGGGTCAGGCTGGCGAGCACGTCGCGGGCGGATTGGTCCGGGCTGGTGCGATGGCTGGCGATGACCCGCTCGATCTCGGTCCGGCACCGGGATTGCCAGTCGGGGTGCTGGGCGAACATGACGAGGTGCCAGGTGCCGTTGGCGCCGGTGGTGAGGAGGGCGGCCCAGACGGCGCTGATTTGGAACTGGTGGATGTTAATAACAACACTTGGGTATGAGAGAACGTGAGAAGTTGAGGCTTGGTTTAAATACCTTGATGATGGTCTCCAACGGCGTCCTCTGGTCCAGCAACCACTGCAGAGCATCGTCCTCGCGACGACCAGTCTTCTCACGGTCCTGGATAATCTTCTGGAACATCATGTACAACTTGGTCCCCAGGACCATGCGCAAGAAGAAGGCCGGGGTGGCCACGCGCAGCCAGGGGAAGATGATGCTGGTGGTGCTGGTGCTGGCCTCGAAGCGCTCAAAGATGTGGTTCAACTTCCTGGTCAGCACCGGGTCGTCGGCAATCTCGGTGGCGCCCACGATGCGGCTGAGCATCTGCGAGATGAGGCAGTAGATGGAGTCGAAGGCGTCGGTGACGGACCATTCGGGGCTGGGAGGGTTAGTGTGTCTATTTTTCAGGTCAACGGACTGAATAGAAACAACTTACTCGGCTTCGGAGGGAGTCGCAGCCGCCAGCTTGTCACACAGATTGATGGCGTCGTTGCACAGTACTGGCAACCTCCTCTCCAGAGCCTCCTGACGCATCAGAGTCAAAAGGGTCTTGTTGAAGTAGCGTGCCCATTCCCCTTCCTGCGCCTCGGCTTGCTGGGTGAAGGGCATGCCGACCAGGAGCTCGACGAACCTGCATCTCATGTCAGCATTCACTCTGTTGCTCGTTAGGTGTTGAGCTCACTCACCCAGCCGAGAAATTCAGCTCCCTATTGTCATAAAACGACTTCCTCCCCTCCTCCCCGCTCAAGCACACGACGATCTTCTTGCCGAGATAAAAGCTAAAGTTCCTCCTTCCCACGCCGCGGATGGCTTCCATGACCATGTCACGGCGGCGGCCATAGAAGGCCAATGTCGAGCCGACGACCGGCCAGTCATGGGCGGTCCATGCTCGCGGGGCATTCTTGGGCAGCGCTGGCCGGTCGAAGAAGAGTTTCCATAGACCATATGCCGCGGCTAAGAATGCTGCCAGATAATATGCGCCGGACAGGGCGGTGAATGAGGACGTCGTTGTCCCGAGGGCGTCTCTCGCGGCGTGAGCCGTTTCGTTCGTCATGTTGACGGGACTTGAAAGGGATAGTGACGATGGTGTGCAGTGATTGTTGTTCAAATCTTACCAGGGGGGGACAATCCTTCAGCGACACTTAATACTAGGGCCCGAAGCACGCAAGCACCGTATGAGACAGGCAAATACTGGCAAACAACCCAGCCCGTCAACGCCGCATTACGACGTCGAGGTCTGTGACGTCCAGGTCATCATAGAGTCGCAGCTCTCGCTCTTCAGCGACGTCTTATCGTCTTTCTGACAGGCACCAACAATCCGTCCATGTCCTCGCCTAGGGCATGGCGCAGCACAGTGTATGTCATACGGTAGCGGCCGCAGCGCCTGGCCCGCCGTTGGGTTGCTTCAGGGGGCGTGTTGGTGGGGTGCTGGCGTGCCTGCAGGCGTGGCTGCAGCGGCACGGCGTAGCGACGTAGCGATCGGAATCAGGGAATCAGGGACGGGAAGACGCCTGGAGCGAGCTCGGTACAGCATGCCGCCAGTGAACGGCGCAGGGAGATGACACGATATGGCGGTGCTGAGAGGAACCAACAGGCCATGCGGGGATTCATTCATTTGCAGGTTGACGCGAAAGTTGACGGAGATTGATCGATATGGTGTTTCTGGCAGTGGTAGTTGTGTTGCTGATGTTTTGCCCCCCTGACATTGGTGCCCAGGCCAAACACCACATACATCACACTGCTTCTGGCATTTTTGGAGGCTCGGGAGTGTATCGAGGCGGAATGGTGGCTTACAGATGCTTGAATAGGATGGCTAAATCAGGTACAGAGGGGTTTTGGGCATTTAGTAACAGGAGCCGAGCAGTCATAGGCACCAAGGTAATGATTTTAGGTATTATACTCTGCCAAGTACTGTAGTGCTACAAATTCAACTCTTTATCTCGACAATGTCGAGGACGGGACGGCGTATTCCCCGCCGAAATCCAGCGTATACATTTTCGGTCCCACGATATTCGGGTGGGGGATGGGGTCCATACTACAATTCTAGAAGCGTTTCACGACAGCCCGCTATTAATTAATTGTAATCACAGCATACACGAGATAGTTGGTAACATGTCAACCTCTTGTGCCTCCCAGAAAGTTAACCTCGTCACCTCTGTGAGTTGACCTGGTCATGATTCTTACCATGGGTTGGGAAGGAGATGTGGGCTGTGGAAAATGGGTGACAGAAGACAACTGAACCATAAATAGCCTCCAGAATCAGTCAGCGCACCTGAGACCTCGTAATATGAGTGTCCAAGATCCTTGGAGCATGGAAAAGAATAATATACTTGGTAACACACCTAGGAAAGGACCGTGAGAGCACGAAATGGACAATGCAATAATAGCAATGAGAAAGCAACGAGCTTAGACGTAGGACTGAACAGTACAACCAGTCTGTCAGAAAAACAACTGCACATAATGTACAAAGAATGACAAAAGAGTCTAATAATACAGTCAAGCCCACCATGCCCTTCAGACCGTCTCCAACGTCTTCTCCTCCTTCCTCCCCTCCTCATCCTCCGACACATACACCACCCTCTTCGACTCACTCAACACCACCCTCCACCTCTCCTCCTTCCCAATCTCCCTCGGCCTCACCTCCACCTTCACCTCCCCCTCCGGCATAGGAAACACATGCGACACCTCCACCACCTCCGCCTTCATGCCCACCTCCTTCCACCCCCCATCCACCGGCCTCACATCAAACATCGCCACCACCAACCCCACCAACGCCAGCACCTCCGTCACTGCATACTCCCGCCCCGGACAGCGCGTAACACCACCGCCAAAGATTCTAAACCCGCTCGCTTTCTTCCCCTTGCCGGGACCCCGTTTGAGGAAGCGGTAGGGGTCGAACTTCCCGTCGCCGTCCCCCCAGCGACTGCCGAAGTGCTGCGCCGCGTACGGCATCACGACGATCCCGCCCTTTTTGACCAGCCATTTGTTGTCTAGGCGGAAGTCCTGCTCCACCCGCCGGACGAGGGAGATGGCGATCCCGCGGAAGCGGAAGACTTCTTCCAGGGTTGAGAGGAGGAGGGGGCAGTTGTATTTGACGTGGGCTAGGTCGAGGGTTTTGGTGGTGGTTTTCTCCTCCTGTCCGGTAATGGTAACTCCCGCTTCGATCTCCCGCCGTATCTCGGAGAGCAATCTCTCGTCGGAAAAGACGTGGTACAACACCCAAAACGCCGCACCAACCGTGTTGTTGATCATGGCGATGCACGCGCCGAGTTCCCCGCGGGCTTGGTCCGCCAGGGGCATGCCGCGGGTACGACCATGAGCGAGGCGGGCGTGCAGGAAGGGGGAGCCACCAGGGCAGTTTGCCTCGCTGCTGCACCCGTGGTGGTTGGGCAGGTGGTGACCGGCGGAGAAGTAGGCCGACATTCGAGAGGGGAGGAACTCTCGGGCTTGGACGGCGGAGGGGGAGAGGAGGGAAGGGAGGAAGTTGCCGGTGGAGAGGAGGGGGAGGTGGGATTCGAAGACGCTGTTGTTGGGTGTTAGCTTGGTGCTGGAGAAGGAGAAGCAATGGCCAAGAAAGGGGGAAACATACTCCCACATCCTCTCAAACTCAGGATCCCGGAACGGGTTATGAACACCATACTCCGCATCCGTGGTCGCCATGACAATCTCATGCCTAACCCAGTCAAACAGTTCCACCACCGTCGACCCTTTCATCCGCAAGCTCTCCAGCGAGCTGGCCAACGACTGAACCGAGCGGCGGTTCATCTCATCGAGCGCCGGCCCGGGAGACAAGACAGGGCGAACCTGCTGGTGGAAAGTAATAAAATGCCCGTCTGGCCCTGTCGGGTCTTTCTTGAGAATCCGCTTTGCCTCGCCACTCATCCCCAACACCTCCCCCGTGGCGTTCGCCTCGAGGGGCGCGAACGCGATGATCCTGGGTTGACGCTCGACGCGGGTGATGAGGGCTGGGTCATTGATGACATAAAGACGGAGGAAGGGGAGGCGGATGGTGTAGATGGGGAGTTTGTATTGATGTCTGGATTGGTCAGGAGCGTGACCCTATCGGAACCTGGGGGTCCTAACTTACAGGATGTCCAGCCAGAGTTTGTATCGACGCTTTAGTAGGCCCAGAATAGGGCTCAGGAAGGGGATGGTAAACAACACGGCTGGCGGCTCTTCGGGGTGTTGAGTGAGGTGGAGGAGACCGCGGATGCCGGCGTAGACTACCGCCAGGATGATGGCGGCGATGGCTAGTGGGGAGGGCATGGTGGGAAAGGAAGGATGGAGAACTCAGGTAGCGGAACACAAGACAGAAGAGCAACTAGGTTGAACGAACGACAAAGAAGTTAATGATCCTGGCTGTAGTACCTCCGGTCTAGCAAACCTGGACCTGGACGAGTGGACTGCGATCGCCACCAGTCGTCTATAATACGTCCCCGGTTCACGAACCATCCTTGCGTTAGTCATAAACCCCTGATTCTCTCAAGCCAAGTCCAGTTCTGAATCCATCCCGCATGCGGGAGGATTCAGACACGATAGCCCTCCGTGCGGCTCAGCATGTGAACCAAGACGCCGCAGGGCAGTTCTCAGATTACATTCAGGTGTGTAAAGAACATGAGATGAGGCACAGGTCGACTGTGTATGTCGATCAATGCCAGGGTGGTCTGGTTGTTGGCTAAGGTACGGCCCCAGAGTAGTATGAACCTCGCCCGCGGAGGGTTTTCCGCGGCCACGCCGCCGGGGATGATGATGTGAGGCGGGCCGGGACGTGGTATTCGGGGCGAGGTGAAGTGAAGTGAGACGGCGAGGGTGGATGGGTGTGGCGCGGCAGTGAAGAGTATGGACTGTCTAACTGTGTACTTGCTCCGGTGTCTGTGGCGTATTCTGACGTCTACTACGGTATAATGTGCATGGCTTCTAAGGACCCCGGACAGGGCGAGAAGTAGGATAGCTTGATTTGTTTCTGAAGGTCCTGAAACCAACACCCGATCCCAATATGCCAGATGGCCATGGATGATGGCGTCCACTCCCGCACCAAACTACGAGCTACTTAGTGGATCTACCGGATGTGACTCTAATTTTAACCAACCAGAATTCTCAACAAGTCCCAAATTTGGCAGTTTGGGAGTGGCTTGAACTGAGTGCGATGACAAGGCCTCGGGCGAACTTCCTTGCCCAAGCATCATCTACGAACGCTGCAGGCAGCTAGATGACATCCAACTGTCCAATAGACACGTCGCAGGCCTCAAGGGACGACATTTGGACCGTCAGTGATCAGCGTAAGAGCGCTGTCGTATCTGCAGGCTGAGTCGGTGTTGTAGCTTGTATCAAGGTGGTATGGATGAAGCTGATGTGATCATTCTGTACTGTGTGGCTCTACTGTAGAGACTCAGTCACAGGAGGTTACATCGCTGAACCGTCAGTCCTAGGCACCGGTTTTCTTTCCACCTCGCTGCAGATTCAGGACTCTCTGGTGAAAGACCTGCTGATACGAATGTCTTGCCACCATGTCAACACCAATACGTCCCAAAACACTATGAGGGTGATATTCATCCGGCGAAGCCCTGCTGTGCCGCACTCGAAACCAAGGCAGCCGTTTTCCCTTGGGGGCTCAGATCTACACTAGTCCACGGCATCGGCACACAAAGGGCGGAGGCATGGCTGCGGCACAGCAACGGATCAGCCACCGAACTTGACCCCAAACATGCTAAGTACCTGGCCTAATACATCAGATCCTCATCCGAATTCCGAAGGGCCGGAAGGACAGGACCGAGGAAAAGGCAGATAGGGTCCCAGTTCACTGGGTTTAATAGCCATGCGCCGCTTGGAACACAAATGCCGATATCAACTACGCCGCATGGACCACGCGGTTTCATTATTTACCTGCCACAGTTATCAGTTGACATAGAGAGCTTGTCGCAACCAACGCTGGAGTCAATACCGCCCGGAATGGGTTGTTGATGGTTTGTCGATGGGATCTGAGCACACGTTTGGTGGAAACGTATGAATACTACATGCTGCTGTGGTGAAACCTGCAGCAGGACAATCATCGACAACCATTGTCAACGGGTTGTCAAAAGGCAAAACAAAAAGAAAAAAGAAACGGAAAACAATATGGTCCACCTAGGAGCCGAACCTAGAATCTTGTGATGTACAGGTTAACCACCCACCACACCCCGCGCTGCCGCCCTGAGTTGAACTAGAACCGATGCACTGGTGCAATCGGTATGGAGTGGTGGTAATACCATGTTCACACGCTCTGACCATTGAGCCAGTGGACCTGTTTCTTGTTGCCAATTCCCGAAGCTCTACAGCTGAAGTAGGTGCTGTCTGGTTTACAAACTGTCTTTGAGAAGGAGCGTGCGTAAATTGTGTGTATGTGGTACGAGTGCTGGCTTGAACCTTCCTGGTGAAATGGGTGTGAACATGATATTGAAGGGAAGGGACGGGAAGAAGGAAGTGGCGCCGCGGGCCGCCCGTGGTGTGGTTGCACGGCAGCTTGGAGGATTCAACAGATGGAACCAGGAATCTGCAGCCGGCCCGACAGTCTTCAACCCGGAAGGTGTCATTCAGCGACCCAACCCTACTTACAGGATTCTGCCGCCGCTCCAATGTGTTTTGACTTGACATGCAATCTATTCGGATTATTTTCGTCATGATACTGCCAGTCTCAGCAGTACTCCCAAGTAAACCATTTTTTCTCCTCATTTTGTCTCGTCCTCTTCGTGGCACCGTTCAGCCCCGGGCGCAGTGAATAGTGTCTGCGCCTTTGTGCCGGGACCGTGTGTCGAAGCGCTTTGCCGCATGACTGCCGCAACCAACACGTATCACGCGGTCGCGTCAAGCCCTCGGAACGCATCCCGCTTCCCGGCTGAGATCTCGATACGACCACAACGAACTGCTGTTGGTGGTTGATACTGTACACGCAGTATGAATGACGAGGTCCTCAGCGGCTCAGCAGTTAGGCGCGTTTCATCCATGCGGTTAACGCTTGAGGGAAGGAACTAGAGGATTGTGTGGTTTGCCTACCCCTCCTCGAAGAGCAGCTACTCTGGGTCCTACTTATGAACAGCTCTCGTCTCTAGCCAGCGTAAACCTGTTGCAACAAACGTCATCCCCCAGTCTCCTACCATCCTCTTCCAGCAACCCCGACCATAATCCAACATGTCGTCGCCCGAGCAAGTCCTTGTCTCATCCTGGCCCACCGCTGGTGTCGGTGTTTCCGCTGTTGTTGGGACTCTGTTGTCTATCGTCTCCATCTTCATCATCATCGCCCTGGCCACTCAGCTGAAGAAGGCTTTCAAGGCTGTGAATTTGGTCATGCAACTGCTCAATATTCCAGTCTCTCGTGAGTTGCCATTGTTTCAAGTTGTCGATGATTCCACGCAACTAACTGAGATGGTTTGGCAGAACATCCTAGATACCACTGATGCAATACCTTGTTGAATGACGGAGAGTTTCGGCATGGACTGGCGTCGTCGGGTATGACTTATCGACAAATCTACAAATCATCTGGACACGGGGCAGCAACTATGAACGGGAAGGCTGAACATCTTGGGAATAGGTTCGGCGTGCACTGGGCGGGTGGATCGGTTCTCCGTTGAGCGGGGCATATAAATAGGACTGTTTGGGGGAATAGGTTGGCTTCCAGGTTGGCTTTCAGGTTGTGTTTTGGGTTTTGGTCTTGCATTTTGGAATTATTGTCTGTCATCTTTTGGGTTTCCTGAATCGTAAGGGTCTGTTTCCCGGGACGCAGTGACAGTCTGGATGAGCGCGTATCATGATGCAAACATTGAGTCTGGCTGGGCCCTTACTCTCTCTTCCTCCCAACAACGGTAATTCTCCGTGTTCTCTCTCACCGTCACTGAGCAAGTTTCCATAGGGTATTGTTAGGTTCCAAGGAAACACAAATCACTGCAGCCATGTCAGCGTTTCAATGATTACATATCCTTAGGTTCTGGTAGACCCTTGACTCGTTGCTACTGGTTCAAGTCAACTGGGCTGACTCAGAAAGCCCACCACTAGTCCAGCTCTCTCGTATCGGTGCTCCCTGGGGACTTGTTGCAGTGCACAACATCTATGGCCCCGGACAGCAAAACAACGACAGCCAGGCACCGACATTTCTCTCACCCCCACTCCTGGCTGCAAGACCACGGCGTTGCCCACCTAGCATCGGCAGAGCAAAGGACCTCCATCATACGCCACACAATTTGCCCAGATTACTGCCGAATCCTTCCAGAAGCCCGAGCCATCCTTCGGCATTTCACCATATTCGGTCGTCACTACTCCTGTGTAGTAGCAGCATTTTGCCCACCTGTGGCGCAGATCTTTACGAAACGGCTGTTGGGCTTCGTCACATAGCCCCCCGGGGGCGGCGTAGCAGCGCCAATGCAACGGTGCACGTATCCCGCTGTTGCAGTCCGCCGCCGCGCCGTTGCGATGGGATTACACTTCCGCGCCGCATGTATCCAGGACTACCGAGGACACCTCTGAAAACTGACGGAAAGTCGCCGCGAGTCAGTCAGTCAGTCAGATTTCTGCGGAACATGCCGTCGAGCGAGGGCTGGCAATAATCGGTCGGTGTCTGTCTCACGCGCGGGATGATATTGACTGCGTGCGGCCCAGCATCGAGGATACTACGGCTCTCCAGGTCGGGGAGTGGCACTGTTAACGTCGTGAGACGGGGGAGATGGTAGCAGTTGTTGGTAGTTGGTCAGCAACGTAGGAGGTCCTTGATCTTATGAGGGTTATACATTACCAAATCCTCCTCCCAAAGACTAGTTAGACTCTATAATCTTGTCGTCGTCGTCCACCTTACCCTCTCTCCTTTTCTGCTCTCCCAGACCTCAGCCAGCTTCAGGGACACCTTCAACACCAGTAGACCCTCCATTGCTGATCGGGATCAGAGCATTCCACCCTCCTCCCTCCCTCCCCACCGAAGTCAACAACACCAACCAACAGCTGGCCTGTTAGCCGCTCCGGCCATCACGATGGAGGCCTTCTTCCCTCCAGGTACCGACCTGAGCAAGATCCCCTCGCGGATGCCTCCGCCGGGGGTGACGCCTAACTTTGTCGATCCTCCGACCCTATCCACGCTGCCAAGGATCTTCATCTACGTGACACTACCGCCCATGGTGATTTTCGTCATATTGAGGTTCTACACGCGTATCACCATTACCAGGAAAGTGGGAATCGATGACTGTATGTTCTCCGGACTATCATGGACTCTCGGATCAGATACTGACGTTGGCAGATCTTTGTGCTGCAGGAGCGGTTAGTTGAAGGTCTGATTCCTGTTTGAAGAGCAATGTCCTGACTGGTGATGTGTACAGGTGACGATGATCATTTACTGCGGTTTTACCTTGTCGTGTAGGTCCCCCGTTGCATCTTGACCAAGACTTCCTCTACTGACAATCGCAGTCCTGGATAATCCCGCCGGTCGACACATGTGGGACATCCCCCTGAGCATGCTCAGCGTGGAATATGCTTCAGTATGCCACCGCCTACACCCCTTTTCCACAGGAATCCCATCTAACCTGCCCTCCAGTACTCCACCATGATGTCCGCCGTCACCATGATCGCCGCCATGCTCGTCAAAGCCTCCATTCTCCTTCTCTACCGCCGCCTGTTCCACATTTCCATGCGCGCCAACGTCATGATCTGGGCCACGCTCTTCGTTGACGTTGTCTTCTACCTCGTCACCTTCACGTTGTTTATGTACTGGTGCATCCCTCACGAAGAAGACTGGCCGGCCGGCGGGTGGTTATCACTCAGCTTTGACCAGCGGTGCACCAAGGCGAGCAGCTGGGCTGGACCGGCGACTGGCGTGGTCGGGAGCGTTGTGGATGTAGCGATTCTGATTATTCCGTTGACCATCATCCCGACGTTGAGGGTTTCGTGGAGGAAGAAGGCGGGGATTTTGGCGCTGTTTATTGCTGGGTCTTCGTAAGTTTCCTATCCCTTGCTTGAATTATTGGGTCTCGGACGCAGGAACAGCAATGAGGACGGACACGAAACTGACAGATCTATCTAGGGCCTGCGTCTTCTCCATCATCGGCGCCTACTACCGGTGGATCATCTCCTCCTCCCCCAACGCCGACATCACCTGGACTGGCATGCCCATCTACGCCATGAAGTACGTCTCCCCTTTACCTCCTTCTCTCCCCCCAACCAAATCACTAACTTCCATCCCCCCACAGCGTCGGCGAACTCCACATCGGCCTCATCTCCGGCACCATGCCGGTCGTCTTCGTGCTCTTCCGCCGCTTCACCCACACCTCGCTCTCCTGGCTGAGCAAGCTGCGCTCTAGCATCACCCACCGCGGCAGCGCGCATCACAACTCCAAAGCCGAGCTGCACGACAACTCCCCGGGCAGCTCGGACCCAGAGCTCGGTCTCAAAGCCAACCATCCCGACAACCAACAGGAACAGCAACCAGCTGCCCTACCCAAAGTTCCCAAAGGAACCCTGACAGGCCTGCGGAAGTGGATGCGGAACAAAGACCGCACAAACCCGGCCACTACCATGCTCGATGCGACGGGATACAACAAGACGAATTACACCGACGGCACGTCGACCGTCATGACCTACGTCAGCGCGGACTACGACTACCACCGCCAGCTGAGGAATACGGCGCCGGCGCGACCTGCTTCCAATAACCACAGTTATGACCCCGCAGCCCAAGCCGCTGCTGCTTCTGCTGCTTCTGCTGCAGCTGTGGCTGTTAGTGCCGGTGCGCTTGCGATCGGTGGGGTGCAGAGTCCGGACCAGGCGCATGTGAAGGTTACGTCGGAGTTGTGGGTGGGTGAGGAGAGGAATAGCGATGGGAGGGCACGGTCCGAGGGGAGTGGGGAGTTGATATTGGGAGAGGACGTGCGGCAAGGGGTGGAGGGGGAGGGGAGGAAGGTGTTTAGGTGGTGGCGGCAATGAGATTCGGTATGTTAACTCTTGTAAATAAGGTCGGGATGGGGTTTGCTTTTCTGTTAATTATGTTTCTGATCTGATGGTTCGGAGGAATTCATAGTATCTTGTTTATATTGTAAGTTCTATATCACTGTGGTCTTCCGGGTTCATGACCTCTCTTGAGCTTGTTCCTAAGCAATGAAGGGTTGGGTCTCCACGGTAGCTTGCTGTTGGAGCCCAACCGCAGTCTCATAAGTTGGGCAGAAGCCCTGGTTAGGCAAAGCCTTGCCCTGCTGCCAGCACAGCACAGCGAAACTCCTTGGCCATTTGTTCGTATTAATATTCGCTATCATCTCCTCTGGACATTTCTCGCTCGCTGTTCCATTTATAAACTTGACCAACCCAGCCACCATCACACCCTCACGACTGTTGCAACCTCAAGACAATCCAGCGATCTACCATCATGGGATCCGAACCTTCTCCATCTCTCGTCGGTGTGCAACAGCCACCCGAGAGAGCCGAAATATTAAGCCAAACGAAAGATGGGCAGTCTAGCGGCGCTGATCTGCCCGGAGCAATCGAAGACGACCCTGAGGGAGCTGCTAAGGAGGTCCAGTGGGAGAAACATGCCCCTAAGCTCCTGAACTTCCTGGAGCTTCACGCTAAGACGGTCAAGGAAATTATTAATAAAGTCACTGCCGAGCTGGGCGGCGCTTATTCCAAGACGCAGGAGGGTCTACAAACATACCAAAAGGACGTCGATGGGACAATTGCTAAAATCAATTCCACGCTCAAGAGCAAAGAACAGCGGACGACTGTCGGAGACCACGTGTACTCTCATCGATCGGATATCCTGCGTGCGATCGAATTTATTGATGACTGCATCAAGGGCATCGACCCAGGGCAGGTGGGGGAGTCTTCCGATCAAGAGAAGATCAAGAAGGAACTCCAAGAGGTTCGGAAGCTGCTGGAGTCACATTACGAAGGCATCGTACACCAGGTCAGGTGCTTCACCAAATCTAGACACCAGGACCTTTCGCACCCAGACCCGGCCCCCGATTCGACCCCCGATCCGGCTCCTGACCCGGCCGCTGACCCGGCACCCGATTCGACCCCCGATCCGGCTCCTGACCCGGCCGCTGACCCGGCACCCGATCCGGGCCCGCCCCGGCACACGCCACAGGCCGGCTCCGTCAAATCCCACACCGCAGGGGAACATGAAGCGGATCCAAATCCGGGGTCACCTGCGCGTCCACCTCGTCGTTGTTGTCAGCCCGGTGGATGTACAGTAATGTGAAATGGTGTACTGTGTTGCAAGGCACATTGGGATGTTGAGCTGCAGACAGGCTGTGGTTGTGCTCGAGGTCGCCAACAAAGTGGGGTGGGGTATTTGATGAGGGTCTTGAGAGTTATAAATAAACGCCTGTTGGTCACAACTCTGAGCTGGATTGGAATCCAACGTAAAACGCTATAATTAAGACTCATTCACTCGCCAAAGCAATACACTGCGCTAAATAGCTCAAGCAACTTAGTCTACCTATACGGCACATACGTTAGGCTCTCGGCGCACCACGTCGACGGCCACCATGGATTCTGCCACCCAAATGCCTCACAAGCCCTCCCGGGATTCGGTTGAAACTTTGATCGAAACTCTGCTGGAACAGTCCAAAGTGCACAAGGATGATCCCTTGGACATATCGGATACAACTCCCCGAGTGACGGGCGGAAAGGATAACACCCAGCTGGAGTCCTCCAAGGTGATCCAAACCAACCCCTCGGACATGATAGATGGGGATCCCGGCGTGATGACCGAAACCGACGACACCACTGTCTCTGACGGCGAAACTCAGGTAGCTGACGACGACCCTGGCACCCCTGTCTGGAGCCCAGAAGTGGTCAAAGACATTGACGAATATCTCCACGAATTCATCAACGAAGCCCTAAAAGCTATCAGGTCGATGCTCGAAGAGCACAAGCAACAAGTCAATCATATATTCCGTAATCCTGGGAATGTTCTCAAATCTTGAAAAGACGAAATCGAGGACATCCTCTGTGGCTACCGCGCAAAGATCACTAGCAGCCAACGACGTTTTCAACAAATCCCCGAGACTCGCAAAAGCATTGAAGCAAGACGCTGGGATTTCGGACAGCCCATCGTCGATCACCGCGTCGACCCTTATGATAGTTTGGACGTACTTGAAGACCTTCTCCGATTTATATATTCAATCCGTTACCCAACGATTCGTCCCGAAGGCCTGTCTGGCCATGAAGCGGATGACGTGTTCCGCGCGGCCTGGAACCTCCTTGCTTCTCATGAGGGCCAAGTGACGGACACGTTGAATTATCTCAAGTCATTGCTGGGATACTTCTGCTTTTGCGATCCGGCTTATCGGTATGTCAAAATTACAAAACGAGAGAGGCGTGCGCGAGAAGGTAAACGAGAGAGGGTTTGTCGGGAAAGTAGGACACGTCAACGAGTATTCGCACACACCGTCTATATCCTCACACCCTATTCTTGGGAAGGCCCGCCGGCTCGCATGACGGTCAACGCGGAAATGCCCTACGTCATGCACGGCTACAACAGGGATGTCGACGGGACCCCATATACCTTGGTTTTTTTTACTTTCCACATGGCCGTCCGGGAGCCGGGGAAACGATTCCGCGCCGTCCACATCACCGCCACTTTCAAGCCGGTGACGGACACGGTTGTGACAAGAACAGACGACGGAGCGTCTATCACAGAAGAGTTGGTCAGCCCGATGATTGAGGCTTTCTCCCCACGCAAAACCACCAAGGTTTTCCAATCAGCGCACCACTTCACAAGCAGGAGAAGCGTCACCTTGAACCCATAACTCGCAATCAACACAAACAGCCTCTCCACCGGAGTCGGTGCCCGCCACCACAAGTCCTTCACTGAATCCGGCATCCGCCATGACCACGCCTCCGTCGTCGGCGACCTCTTCCGCACTGCCCCCACTCTCGACGACGGCTGCAACGCGTCTATTGGGACCTGATCGAGAATAAGTCCACCAAGTCTGGGGTGCCGACGTTCCTGCCGACGGCGGTGCTCCTGAAGCGAAACGACGCCACCAACCGGTTCTGGTGCAAGGTAGATATTGACGTCGACATCCCCGGGTTCGCGTACAACTTGAAACAGACGTGGTGGCGGCTGACAAGCGTCCTGCGGCCGGAGAACGGCGGGGTGCTCTTCGACGCGGAAGAGCATGATCGGCCGGGGGAGTGGGAAGGGTGTAGGCGGAGGATGGTCGAGGTGGATGTGGATGGGATTGGGGGGATAGCGGAGTGAAAGGGCGATTGGGTTTTGTTGGGATGGAACTGTATTCCAGGTTGTCAATGTGGTGTCCAGTGTTGCTTAGTATCGTCCCTCAGTGCCAGATAATATCCAAGAGAACAAGAGAAAGAGATGATCAATGTGTAGTGGTGAGGGTGCAAGCTTGCCGACCACTTCAACCTTGGGATGACGTCCGCCATGTCCAAGTTCCAGATTGGGCAAGTCCACCACGGCGATGATGGTGAGCAGACAACGTCCAAGGAAACATCATGGAAAGTGCTGTACTTCGATGGATGTGCTTTCCACTACCTAGGTGACTGCCCTGATAGCAAGCGCAGTAGACGCAGGTGCCATCATTTCACGCCAGGTAGGTGTACCTGCCTGCCACGGGAGGAAGCGTGCGGTTGGTTCAGCAAGCGCCACCGTATATGGGCTGACCTGCACTAACACGTCGACGCGCCTGCCGCTCGACGCTAGAGAACCGCCAAATGCGTCTGGAAGGTCCAATGTCAATCCTGTACTATCATGTGACGTATTCTGCAGCACAAATAGCCCGCTTGAACCGTCTGTCTCCCAAAACTCAACTCTCCATCAACATCTCACGTCCCCCATCTCAACATCCATTCATCAACCCACCTCTATTCACACTGACCTCAGAATCCAACATGCAATCGCCCACCACCCAAACATCATCTCTCCAACAACCAATCCGACCCCCGTCTCCCTCCCATCTCAGCGGGGCACAAACAGTCCAACCTCCTCGTTCATTTCCCATGGGTAAGCATTAGACAGTCTTGATATGAAATTGCTGCGCTTGCAATTTGGGATATCTGACTCTTTCCCTTGACAGACCCATCCCGGCCTCACGCCGAGGACAATCAACAGCTCCACTTGCGCGGCGGTGATCGCAGCGGACCGTGTCCTGGACGGTTCTGCTTCTGCATCCCGATACCCTGCAATTGCGATTGCTGTGTGTGCTGTTTCTAGAAGGTTGCAGAGCTCTGCAACGACGAAGAGACTCATCATGCTCGGCAAAAAGTATGTCCTCTTCTCTGAACTTTGTTCTCCCTTCCACCAGCGCATACAGCTCACACCTTGAATCAGGCCGATTCGCGTCAGCGCGGACTGCGGCGCCGAGCCGATCGTCCTGGCGGCGTGACCTCCATTGGCGGATTCCTGTTCGGCTACGACACCGGACAAATCTCGGCCATGCTGCTATTCCGGGACTCCAAAGGCCGCTTCGGCCAAGAAGACACCCCAGATGGTCGGGAATTCAAGCCGATCATTTAATCACGTCTCGTCTCTCATGAGCATCAGAACGCTCCCTGTCAATGGCTGGCTAAGTGGTGGGCTGGTTGGCCTGCTGGGCTGGGGCAGGAGCTCGCTGGACGGCGGTGACTAATAATAGCCTTTGTGGTAGTGGGCGAGGTATACAAGGCGGCCACCTGCAGGGTCAAGCAAACGCCAGGCCGGTGGATCTCATATATGACGGGTTTTAGCGGAAACTGTTCGTTTACTCCCCAACTGTTCGTTTACTCGTCGACCACCAATCAACATCGAATTCCTTATCAGCGCCTATCAATACCTTCACGCCGAGGCGTCTGGAGTTTAAATGCATTTCTTTCATAACTACCTTAACGTCTCCACACCGAAAATTTAACAAATCATATAGCACAAAGCTATCGAAGCTTATTAATACGTTTACGTTAGCTGTAACAACAATGCCCTAATTAAACGTAGCGCCCTAACAGTATACTATTACTATATACCGGTTGTAAAGCAGATAACCCTAACCCTAATAAGAAAACCCTAACTTTAAGATGAGCAACCCTAATCCTAGTGTAACAATAACATGAAAGAATAGCTCCTAGCCCTAACCCTCGGCGAACAACCCTAACCCTTATTGGTACACCCTAACCCTGAGTATAACAACCCTAACCCTAGTAGTATACCGTTGTTATACTAAAGTTTATAACCCCAACCCTACCCTAGCTTACTACCCTAACCCTAATATAAAAGTCCCTAACCCTAGTTAACTATCCTCTAATTCTTTTATAATTCTATTCTTTTACTTAATTATAACTATAATTAACTATACTTAGTTTATTATTATAGTTAATTACAGTTATAGTAAATTATAATTACTTTATTATATTAAAGATAAATAGAAATTGTAGAAGCCAAGTTAATGTAAGAAATGGATATTAAGGACTTCTATACGCCTCGGGGTGGCCGGAAAAAGGGTGGGGCAGTAAACGAACAGTTGGGTAGTAAACGAACAGTTTCCGCTAAAACCCGTCGTACTCATAAGGTGCCCGGGTACTACTTCGCCTCCTTCTCAGATCTTGTATCTAATTGACTCCGCAACATTGATACTTAAGGTTCAAAGTCTTGGTTCTCCGGGCCAAGCTTCCTTTGGTTGCTTCCATTGTCCCATTGTCACCTTTCATTGTCACTAGGTACGGAAGGTGTTGTTGTTTTTAGCTTGACCTTTCTTTTCTTCTTTCTTTTTTTCCTTCTTCTTCTTCTTCTTTTTTTTTTGCCAGTAATTTGTTGGGCAGTCATCTATTGAGCGATACACCGGTACCTGGGATCGAAACTTAAACCTCACCCCGCGTGCCCCAATCACCCTCACATCGTTGTCGTTCCACCGCCGTCGCCAATCCTTGTAGGTGTCCAAACCCCTCAATAAAACCCTCAATGTGAAGGACTTCAACCTTCGCGCGCGATCACGCGAACGAAAGAACCCAGTGACCTCCTGGACCGGAGGCTGCTCGTCCCATTGGCAAGGACCGCCCATGGTGAAATGGAGGCGAGTAACGCCGGGAAAGGTGAGGAACAGGCGAGTGAGCACGATAGCATCCAGGGTGGTGTGTACGACGGTGAGGTTCTTTACGTGGGGAACGACGATTCCGTAAGGAAGTAGGGCAAGGTTGGGGGGTGCGGCTGCGGTAGGTTGGGGTTGTTCTTGTCCTTGTCCCTGGTTTTGCTCTTGCTCCTCTTGTGGTTGAGTACCCTCCTCGCCTTCCTCTGCCTCGCCTCGACCGCCGCAATGTTCCGAGTCATGCTCAGAATCATCAGGCTCGGAAGCCATCTCCCAGTAAACCTCCACATAGTTCAACGCATGGCGGGGCCGGTCGTCCGGATACATCTGCCACGGATCACACATGTGCAGGTCGACGCTCTCGAGACTGTGCTGGCCCGCGGCAAGCACCCGCCTCGCCATGGATGGGTCCATGGTCAACCAGTTGTTCCGCTCGGTAATGCAGACGCGCCACAGCCGGGGCAGCGATCCGGGCGTCAGGAAGCGGAAGCCCAGCCCGCCGTTTAGTGCGGCACAGAGCGTTTGGAGGTTGGGAAGAAGGCTGGCGAGGAAGTCTAAGGGCAGGTTATTTTGGCCGTCAAGAAGCTTTGAGAAGAGGACGGCGTCCGCCGCTTGGGATTGCGATTCGCCGCTGGATGCGTCTGGGTTCACACAGGGCAGGAGGCGATGTATTCGTCCCGACAACGCTGCAAGTGCTGGAAACCGCTGCCATCTTCGGCTGATAGGGAGTCGCGAGTGGCCTCGTCTTTAACCTCTCCATACGCTAAAAGGCAGAGAGAGCCCGCGGGTATGATGTCCCAGCTCCGGGCGCGAGGCGAGCGTCCGCGCGAGTAGCCACCACTCCCGGCGGGAGTTGAGGGCTAGGTGGTGGTAGGGGTGGGGGAGTGCTAGGGAATACAGCCGGTGGGAGGTGAGGCAGAGAGACTTCAGCGTGGCCTGGCGATCGCGGTCGCATGGCCGCCAGCCACGCCTCCCGGTGTCAAGGCAGGTTGGGGCCCGGGAGATGGGCTTGCGATCGCAGCGGCAGATTGCGGGTGATGATGGCATCGAGGAGCTCCGGTGGGATGGCGGTGAGGAGAGCCATTGTGAAGTGGACTGTGAAGTATTGCGTGAAGGTGTGGTGATGTTTTGTGAGGCAATGGTTTGTTGTTTGAGGTGTAAAGTGGCAGGTTGGGCTGATGTTTGCCAAGCCGAGGCTGAATGTGAATGTGGCTAGGCTGTCGAGTCCTCGAGCATTTGTTGCCCCGGAACTGCCACCCAATGTGGACACGAGGTCGTCTTTTACACTGGATTGAATAAGCCAGAAAGGTTGTCTATCCCTTAGGTGTAGAATATTTAATACCCCATCTCGTCGAATGTGTTGTGTTACTGAAAAATCAGGTATTAATTAGATGTCAGTCATAAACAGGATCGGAGGATGTGGTGGGAACAATACCTAGTATGAAAGCTCCTCCAGCGAGGATACCCCTTGTCTATTAACTATCAACAGTGCAGCTAAGCACTCCGTCTCAACAATTACAAAACACCAACACAGACATAATATCTATCCCACATATTCTCACAAACCTCCCCAACACCCGGATTCCACCGCACAAAATCCTCTAGGCTGATCTGGTACTTCTTCAAAATGCTCGAACAAAGCTCCCCATCCACAAAGTGGAAGCGATTGCAAGACGTCGTCATACCTCCCTGAATCGGCGACGGCGTCTCAACCCCGTTCCCCGGCTCGACAGGCGTAGGCTGATGGCCACTCACCGAAACACAAGCGTAGGCATCAGCCCAAAGTCCAGAGCAATCCGCGCCGACGGACGGGTTCCACGCCTTCAACTCCTCCACGGTGATGCCATTCTTCCCCGCGACAATCGAGCACGTCTCCCCCGGCTGGACGAGATAGAACTCGTCACAGTTGGAAACAACCTGCTCCTGCAGCGGCGAGGGCGTGGTGACGCCGCTGTCTGGCTGGGTGGGAGTCGGCTCGTGATCAAAGGTTGACACACACACCCAGACGTTGGCCCACAGGCCGGAACAGTCGGGCTCGACGCCGCTGTTCCAGGCGTACAGCTGAGCTAGGGTGATCCCGTTATGCGAGAGGACCTCGGAGCAGGTGGTGCCCTTGGCGACGAAGTAGAAGGCGTCGCAGCTGCTAACCATGCCGGGTTGGATGGGTGAGGGGGTGGTCACGGGGCCGGTGGGTTTGGGGGAGGTTGGAGCGGCTGTGGAGGTCGGAGCTGTGGCGGTGGTTGTGGGTGGTGCTGTTGTTGGGGCAGTAGAAGAGGGGGCTGTGCTAGTGCTAGAGCTGGAGGAGGTGCTGCTGGAGCTGGGGGTGCTGGTAGTGGTTGAGTTCGTGGTCGTTGACGATGTCTCGGACGACGTGACCAAAGTGGAGAAGGTGGTGAACGTGGATGGTGTAGTCAAGGTGCTTGCAACCGTGGTAGAGACTGCGGATGTTGTTGAGACACCATCGGTAGGGATACTGGGGTCGATCTCGACGCAGTATGAGTGACCGACTTGGAGATTGGAACATCCAGGTCCGATGCTTGGATTCTGCGATGAATGAGTTAGAGTTTTTTAATATTCAGGAATTGGCAAGAGCGCGGTACAAACACACCCACTGCCGAAACTCATCCAAGCTGATCCAGTTTTGCTGTAGGACTTGAGTGCAAGACAAAAAGCCGTTATGGTCATACCACCAGGCGCAATTGGCAGCGGTCCCGGGCAAGACGGTCATGGAGGGCTCCGAGCCGGCCGCAGCCAGCTTTGACGCCGCGAGGGCGAGGCCGACTATGAAGCCGTTTCTGAAACGCAGAGACATCTTAAGAGACCAAGATAAAGTCGCTGCTGGTGAGAATGGGTGATGAAGGAGTGCAATGTGGTGGAGGGCGGATGAAGGCAACGGGTGCGTCTCAAACCGAGCTGTCACCTTTATGTCATTCAGAACCGCTACTATCGTGAGGATCTTCCTCCGTTTTCTAGACAGCTTCAGCTGCCGTCGGGTTCACTGTCGATACGATCTTCTTTCTGTCCGCGCCGATTCAATAATGCAACACTGCTGCCTTCATACCATGGTGTGGGATTACTGATATTAACAACTTTCGTACTGCTTGGGTGCTGGGCCTCGCTAAAGCTCCATATGATGGAAGCCATCAAGTGTTCGGTGTTGCTCTGGGATGAAGCACCTTTCGCATGGAATGTTGATCGGGGACTTGGCTCACTAACGGAATCAAGAAGGAGGATTGCTGTGCCACACGTGTAATAGAGCAGGCACTCATTGTCACCAGACGGAACTGTACCTGGCTGGTTACACTCGTCGTGCCTTACGTTCTGCCTTGATTCATTGGCCGGTTCGTAACTTAGCTCTGTGTTCTCTGACGCCGCGTCGAGCTGGATTCCCGGTATAGAGTCAGGCCATTAGCATGTAAGTTACCAACTGAGCTGACTGAACGCGAGGCGGAAGCGAGATGATGTAGATAGTTTTTCGGTGTAGATACTTGGTCCTAGTGCTTACAGGTTGTGTGAGCACCCCTTCATAGGAGACGGGAGGAAAGAAGTGTGTGAGAAGCTTTTCTTCGCTAAAGGCGACGCGCTTAATAAGCTCCTCGGGTCAGCGAGGAAGAGACCCATCAACAATGTGGCAGCATGTAGCATTCAAGGTTTGAAGCTGAAGACCGGAATCTGGTGTCGAAACTAGATCTGCTGCCTATTGTAACGTCAGGTGGTGCTGTTAATGTAATGCCTTTGTTTGATGATGCGTGATTTGTTCTAGTCGTGGCAGGTCATGAGGAGATGACAAGACACGCGAATAGCCTCATGTCAGAGCAATGATAGTTCAAGCTTGGAGGAGCCTAGGCCCATGAGTCCTCGGAAATAAACCACCTTACAATGGAAAATCCCCGAAACCATGATGGACTTGTTCAAGCATGCTCAAAGCAAGATCAAGCAACAAAGGAAGGGGTGCAGACAATTCATGGACGTAAACAGCATCTGATCACATCCTTGGAGGAGACAAGCTCAGGAGGCTGAAACAAGAGAAAGTCACTCTCAAACGCGCCTAATAATCTCCAAGATTATTGCACCTTCTTCTTGCCCTTGCCCGTGGCCTGTGAGGAGGTATGTTGTCATCATATGGAACAGCATGTAACACCACAATTGACAACCGGGGGACCAAACCGTTCGGCCAGAGCAGAATGAACTTGAATATCAAACGGAACAAGCCCAAGTAGCAAAGGCTAAATTACTTAGATACAGGCCAATTTCGACTCCAGCCCATCACAAAGTTCACCAGTCTCTGCTCCTCCGTTCCATGATCTCGCGCAGTTCCTCCAGAGCAGCCCGCTTACGGAGCGGTGCGCCAGGCTTCTCGCCTGGAGCCCTGTCCCTGACCCATTCGCATCCGGGTGCTGAAGGACTAGCGTCGGCCGACGCTATCTGCGCCCTGATCGACTTTTCCATGAGGTACTCGGCTCGAAAGACCTGTAGGTGCTTTTGGTTTTCCTTGTTCTTGCTCTTTCCCGGGACATGCCAGACTAGGTTCCCTCTATTGCTGGTTTTCCTCAACTCGGCTATGCTGCCGTTGGCCCAGTCTCGGACAAACTGACCCAGAATGCCGTCATTTGCTCCGCTGCCAACCAGTGCCTCCTTGTGCGCTCGAATGTTGGAAGGCCACTTGGCCCTCGTTGCTTGGAGGTCAAAGACGGGTGCTTTCCATCCTCGGAACCACGTTTGTGACTCGGATACCTCATCCTTGAATTTCAGTGGTTTCTCTCCTTGGATGGGTTTGTTTTTCATTTTTTTCCCTTCCTCGTAGGCCCCTATTTTTTTCATACATGCCACCTTCGAGCCATTTTCGGGAATCCAGCATTCGGGCATAGCGTGCTTCCTTCAACGCTTCGGCCATCTTTTCGTAGTGTGGTCGAGCAATTTCTGGATATTTGGCGTACAGGTCTTTGCAGTAATTGATGACGATGGCTGCCGTTCCTTTGTGTTAATAGAAGCGAGTTCCGTGATAGGTAATAATGCCATAGTATTCTTAAAAGGGCCAGGAAGAGGCTCACCCATCACGTTGACCATGTCATAATAATACTTCCTATTATCGCCCTCAAGACCGGAACCCATATCGAGATCTCCCAGGACTCTATGCATGGCAAGTGAATTGTAAGAAAACTTGTAGCTCGATTGTTTCTTGTCTGCAAGTTCAGCGGAGTTTTCCTTTAGCGGTGCCAGCGGTATGCCGTCGTCTCTGGGCAGACGGGATAAACTCCTGCGCGGTTCTATGTAGTTGCCCTTCTCATCCTTCTCGTCGGCGAACGCGGCAAAGAAGTCCGGGTCAACAGGGTCGGTGATGCGCTGGCGAGCGGCCTCGCGTCCGTGCCAATGGTCTGCCTCCACGCCATAAAGCCACGCAATGAAGTTCAGGCCGTAGAGTCTGCTGGGGATTCTACGGTCGGGCCAATCTTCGGGCTGGTTGTAGGACTTGATGTTTCTCGCCATTTTCCAGGGCTTCTCGACGTTGGGGTCTTTGCCTGCGTTGTTGGGGTCGGCGAGAAACTCGGCCACGCTGACTTCGACATCGAGGCGATAGGCCCGGTAGAAAAACTCGACCTCAAGTGTGCGCGCGTCGTAGCCACCCGCAACGAGGGAGCCACATAGGAGCCACAGCTGGGTGAAGAGCCGGGAGACTCTCATGGTGGAGAGACAAGAGTTAAGAAGAGATGGAAAAAAGTGAGAACCGCCGGCAAGGCGGGCAAGGAGATGGTGAAGATGGATAGGGGCCGAGGGAAGTCCGTCTACTTCGCAGAACCGGCAAGGCTGAATGAGGGAAATATCAAGGTACATATGTCTCTCCAGCCCTCGCATATTCTGAGGATGTCGTCTCGTATCCTTTGCCGCTCCCCCTGGACTAGGCTTTTTTCCTTCTGCCTTGGTTCACCGCAGGCGGCCCCTGAGCCAAAATTGCCGAGAGCAACAGAGCAACGCAATGTTCACGGGATGACTAGACGACATCTAGGCATCATCAATAGCTAGATTTACAACGTAGCAGCGGAGATTTCAGTCTCATACCCGCAGTGAAGGTAATATGCTATGAGAAACAGGGGCACTTAGTCAGGATACCCAACCACGCCCCATGAATGCAACCGTAAGCGGTCCGACAACGTTCGCTGATTATTCAGACATCGTAGCAACCTATGACCCCTAGACCGATTAATTTGGCCAAAGAAGCAGGCCAGTCTATGCCATGAAACTCGAAAGCGAATGTAGCTTCGTGTCATGGACAAGCTAAGATCGTGGGATCGAGGCATGTAATACTTCATGAGGGGAATAGTCACTTGTGATCCGACAACTACATATATCAAAACATCAACAGGGAAATCAGCCATGTTGTCAACCTTCCTCCATGCGCTGCTCGTAGTCCTCTTACCTGTCCCGCGCTCACTTGCTTCACTATCTCGTCCCTCGGTTCTTCCATCCTCCGCTGGGAATGAGGCCGACACCCCTTGTTGTGGCTTCAGTCGCCACCTGGTTTCTGTCAACAACTGCAACAGCGAAACGTACCAATGGCTTTCCCGACTTTGAGTTTCCCTTCCAGCACCAACCCAAAACTAGGCCGCATCAGTGTCCAGCAAAGTGTGATGAGGCTGGACCAGTCCCTTTCTCCTGGCCCATCTTCCCCAACACCAAAACTTTTGGCAAATGCAACGAAACCGTCATCTTCAGTCTGGCCTTAAGCAAGGACAGCGACTCCGGAATCCGGGCATGCACCATGTCCGGTAGCTCGGCAAAGCCGTCCGCGAACAAGTACGGACCGCCTTGTCTTCCGTCGGTCAAGCCGCAAGACGTCGTGGCCGACGTGGATGTCAGTTGGCAGAACGAGGGTGCCCGAGTTGACAGTGCGTCGGGCATCCTCACAGCACTCCAACATCTCCGGAAGACGCTCCTCGAGGACCCGACATGTGACGCCACGACCATCCTCGCCAAGTCCGGTGACACGGTGCTGGGCCTGTATGTCGGTGGAGAGGTGCGGAAGTCCTCCGTCGCATCGCTACTCGACCGCTTCGCCGAGTTCGCCGGAAAGAGTGGCCGGCCAAGGCGCAAGGCTCGTGCTCAGATATGCGGGCCAGCTGGCCAGCGCGCCGCGGCACAAACCTTCGGCATCATCTTCGACACAACCGGTTCGTTGGACACGGCGCGCGACACCCTGGCGCACTGGACCAGGGCAGAGTGCCTTGCACGTTTTGACGGCTCCGAAGCATGGAAGGATGTGAAATTCGGCGTCATCCCTGCCGTGGCCCTGACAATGGGCCCGGACGCCGTTACGGTCCATGCGAACAGTACTGGCATCTTCTCGAACTCGACCGCGAGCAGCAACAGCTCAGCCGCCAGTGTCCATCGTCGCAGCCACGGCCGTGTCATCAGGCCTCGCCTGTTGCCAGACCAGTCGCCCAACCCGTCCGCCTCGCCCTTTGAGACTCTCGCTCCCCGTGCGGACTGCCGGGTTGCTCGTGTGCAAGCTGGTGATAGTTGCTGGTCATTGGCCACACAACGGTGCAACCCGACCATCTCGCTGGAGGACTTTTACCAGTTCAACGGCAGCAGCGACAGGATCTGCAGCACCATCGCACCCGGCGACTACGTGTGCTGCTCGTCCGGAACTCTTCCAAACCTCGACCCACCCTCCAACTCGGACGGCACTTGCAAGTACGTCCAGGTCCAGTCGGGCGACACGTGCGACAGCATCGCGCAAAATCGCTGCCCCGAGAGGATCAGCGTCAGCCAGCTCACCAAATTCAACGGCGGCAGCCAGTCCTTCTGCAGCAACCTCAAACCAAAGGCCATTGTCTGCTGTTCTCAGGGGCAGAAGCCGGACCTCCGACCTAAGCCGAACCCGGACGGAACGTGCGCCACCCACGCCATCAAACCGGACGACACTTGCGACGGGTTGGAGGGGCAGTACACCCTGAACCCCGGCGACATTGAGCGGTTCAACCAGAAAAAGACCTGGGGCTTCACCAACTGCAGCGAGCTGAAGGACAGCATGCTCGTCTGCGTGAGCGAGGGAAAGGCCCCCATGCCGGCGCCCGTCCACAACGCCATCTGCGGCCCGCAGGTGCCGGGGACGAAGCCGCCCACGGACGGGACCAAGCTGGCCGACCTCAACCCGTGCCCGCTGAATGTCTGCTGCAACATCTGGGGCCAGTGCGGGATAACCCAGGACTTTTGCACCGATACGTCCGTCGACGGGGCGCCTGGCACGGCGAGGCCGGGGACGTGGGGTTGTATCTCCAACTGCGGCATCGACATTGTCAATAATGAACAGAAGCCGGCGAGTTTTGAGAGGATTGCGTACTTTGAGGCTTGGAACCAGGGGCGGCCTTGCTGTAAGTCTCTTCCGAGGATGGCAACGTTGGCGTCTTTTTTTTTTTTTTTTTCCTTCTCTTCTTTGTTCCCCCTGGTGCTAACCCACATGGCGGCAGTAAACATGGACATCACGGAGGTCACAGCTCCCCATACCATCATCCACTTCGCCTTCGGCTGGATCAACGAGGACTTCACCGTCACGGTCAAAGACGTCGACGACCAGTGGGATCAATTCGTCAAGATGAAAACCAACTTGAAGAAAGTGATTTCCTATGGTGGATGGGCGTTCAGCAACGATGCTCGTAGGCCGAATAGACTCCTAAACTCCTAAGAATCAGCCGCTTTCTGACGCAAGGCTTTAGCAACATCACATATCATCCGCCAAGCTGTCCGGCCAGAAAACCGCATCAAGTTTGCTCAGAATGTTGCTCAGTTTGTTGTTGACAACAACCTGGATGGTGTCGACTTCGATTGGGTAAGCCGACTCTTACACCCTGACCAAAGGATTGCTTGGATCACGGACGAGACTGACTTCTCAAAAATAGGAGTACCCCGGTGCGCGGGATATCGAGGGAAGTGATCCTGGAACGCCTGAGGATGGCCAGAATTATCTGGAGTTCATGAAGGTGATCAGGCGGCGTCTGCCATATGGGAAGACACTCTCGTTTGCTGCCCCCGCATCATACTGGTATCTCCGGAACTTCCCTATGGCCGAGATTGCCCAGGTCGTCGACTACATTGTCTATATGACCTACGATCTGCACGGTATGTAACACCCACGTCAACGCGACCATAACGCCCGAAGCTCCTTCAGTTTGCTAACCCAATCTCCAGGACAATGGGACGCTGGAAACAAATACGCTACGTGAGTAAAATCTTCCACCCGACCTTTCGTTCCAACGCTTTCTCTGCTCAGGTAATAATGACGCACCTTCACAGAGAGGGGTGTGAGGGCGGTAACTGCCTGCGATCCCACGTCAACATCACCGAAACAATCAACGCGCTCGCCATGATCACCAAGGCTGGCGTACCCGCCCATAAAGTCTACGTCGGCATCAGCAGCTACGGTCGCAGCTTCAAGATGGCCGAGGCCGGCTGTGACGGTCCTGACTGCCTGTACCTCGGTGACCGTTACAACTCTCTGGCCAAGGCCGGCGAATGCACCTTGACGCCGGGATACATTGCCAACGCCGAGATTGACTACATAATCCAGACCAAACGATACTTTGACACCGTCTACGAGTTCCACGACGAAGCATCGGACTCCGACATTGTGGTCTACGACTGGACAGAGTGGGTAGCATACATGAACGACGACACCAAGGAGAAGCGCGTCCAGTGGTACAAGAGCATGAACTTTGGCGGCGTCAGCGACTGGGCCGTCGACTTGCAGGCCGAGTCGGAGCACAGGAGTGGCGGCTTGTTAGTCGAGCCCATGGACCTCGATTACAAGTGCGATCTGCAGGACTACAACAACCTCGACGAGGTCCTGAGGGACATCGACAAATCCGAAGGCAACTGCCTGGCCATGAACGTCATACGGGCTCTGCAGCACATGCTTGAAAGGGCTATGGACGGCTATGACGAAGCCGCGGACGGGTACGATGATGTGTTTGGCTTTTACCGCGACTACATGCACGAGACGATGGGAGAACACGTGAAGTACCTGATGCTCCGCGAGGACCAGCCCCTGGCCACCTATTTCGACTGCTATTATGACAACGGAAGCAGCGGCAAACGTGAAAACGCCAAACGCTATGACTGCAAGAACCCTCCGAGGGCATACATGGGCTCTTTCACTTTCTTCTGGGAGCTTCGGGACCGCAACGGCTTCAACAAAGCGCTGTCCGAATATGGCATCGACCCGGAATGGCTCGAGTTCGGCACCTGGGATGACGAGAGGCCGTGCGCACCGACGCAAGGGCACTCTAACTGCCTGGACGTGGTCGAGAGCCACCGCGGGTTCCCCTTGGCCAAGAAGAACTTCGAGGTCCCCAATCCCAAGGAGGTCGTGGACGAGGCGCGCAAGAACTTCGACAAAATGATGGACCAGTACACAGACATGTACTTCATGCTGGGCCTGGATCAGTTCATGGGCAGCCCGGCAGACGTGATTGAGGTGCTCGCCATGCCGGTGGTCATGCTGGAGGACGCGGTGGAGTCGATGAAGGAGGTCAAGCGCATCGGCAAGGAGGAGCGGGAGCGCAAGAAGAAGGAGTTTATCCTCAAGATCATTGAGGGCATCCTCTTCTTGATCCCTTTTGTGGGTATGGCCATTGGAAATCTCGGCCGCGCCGGTGCGTCCATAGCGCGCATGATGATGGCGATTGAAGCGGCCGGGAGCAGCGCCCTCGCGGTGTATGAGATCGTGGAGAATCCAGAAATGGCACCGGTCGCGATCATGGCCATGCTACTTGGCGGTCTCAGTGAGGGTGGCATCCGCGGTGCAGTGAGGTACCGCGAGTTGGCCCTTTCAAAAGGGAAGCTGACGCAAAAGCAGAAGGACAGTTTGGGGAAGGCCTTCAGGCGGGAGAATCCCAAGATTGAGGCTCTTGCGGCCAGGGTCTGTTCCAATCGGAGGTGAAAGATGATTCAGGTGGAGAGATCAGAGAGAAATAGGGCGCAGCAATCTGGAATTAGAGGAATAGAATGATTGTGTGTGACTGTGGATCACTCCCGTTGTTCAACGTTTTCCAGTTTTGCCTTCTCCAACCCGCCAACAGCGTCTTCATCCGGCATTTGATGTTTCCGTTTTTTGTGTCGATGCAAAGACCACTCGCTGCTCAACTTTTCCCCACAGTCCTCGCAAACAAAACCTTTCCCACCCCCATGTTTGATGCTATTCTCGTGACGTGTTCGTTCGGCAGTGGTAGCAAAGGCCTTCGTACAGTCACCAATGGTGCATTGGTAGGGGCGTTTGTGTCGCTTCCTGTGTTGTCTGGTGTTGATGTCACTGGTCAGCTTCATGGTCTACAGAGATGAAAAGCCAGGGGACTCACAAGCGCTGCGTCTTCTCTGTGAAACGCTTTTGACAGCCGGGTTCAGTGCACAGATAACCGCCGTCCCCGTCGCTGAGAGGGGAGTGGCTGCGTCTGTCGGAAGCGCTTTCGGCTGGGGACTGACAGGGACTATTATCAACACCTTGGGACGGTTTATGTTCGAGTGTCTGAGGAATGCCGTACTCGAGGGCCAAGTGCGTTGAGTTTTCAGCGTGTTGTTGAAGGTCTTGTACTGCAACAATGCAGTGGTCGTTGTCGAGTTGATGGCCCGACATTGAGCTCCCTTGGAAGGTCTCAGTAGCAACGTCCCATTGAGCATCACTAAGGGTCGTATTGAACCCAAAGTCCAGAACTAGGCTTGAAAGCTCAGGATTATTGTCGGAAGAGTCGAGCGAGAATCTTGGATTGACTGGTATATGGGGGTTAATGCCTGCCTGTTGGAAGACCAGAGCAGGTTGGAAGAAATCTTCATGACAATCTGGGGCTGGGTCATGAGGGAACGGTAGGGAAGATGAATGGAAGGAATTAGCGCAGCCATGTTCCTGGGACCAACGGGGTTGGTGTTGTCGAAGAAATCAGAAGAAGAGATAGTCGAAGGAGCGGCGCTACCATCCCGTTGACCGGCGGGAGGTTCAAACAAGTTCGGAAAAGAAACAGCCTCTGGCTGTGATGATGGTCCATAGAAGGAAAAGAAGGCATGAGGCGAAAGATTACCATCCTCCTCATGCCTATGCGCGAGATTTCCATCTGACCGACAGACAGGATCGAGGTCCTGCCGACCCTCAATGTTTGACATGGTGTACCAACGCTTTCGATACAACGATCAAAGATTGCGAACTAGAAGGACCCGATCCTGTTTGTCAGTGAGATGGAAATCTCGCGCATACACACGAGGAGGATGGTAATCTTTGGCCTCATACCTCGTTTGTCTTCGATGGGGCTCTCATGGGCTCTCATGGGCTCCCATGAGGATGAGCTTGACGGGGAGCGAGGGGGAGCTTCCTGGTTCCTGGAAGCTTGGGAAGAATCCAGGTGGGAACGACCTGGGAGCATGAAAGAGGCCTGAGCTAAGTAATATCCTTGTTTCCAGCTAGGCCAGTCCCTCGTCCGCATTCCACCATCTTCGATTGGGGCACACCAGCGGGCCGTGGCATATCAGGATGCATGTATACCTCCGGACTACTGACGGTCATTGGTCTTCGAGAATCAGAGGGTGCATGCAAACTGTATACCTCCAAACAGCAACAGTTCCCAATGACCTGGGTACTGGTATGCCTCCACCGCTGGGTTGTTTCGCTCGGCGACCGACAGGCATCAATATGTATACCTCCGGTCGCATGGCGTCTGTCTCCTTCTCCCCGCAAGCGTGGTTACCCTATGCCCACAGGGCGGCCAGCTACAGGGTCAGGCAAACTTCAGTTTGATGCATAGGTATATTGTTAGCCAGCTCCCCGGGAGGGCTTCACCCTCAGCCTTCTTCTTCCACATCCTGGCTTTATCTAACTACACTTGAATTCTACAAATTCTTCTGGTTCGGCCGAGTCCTAGGCCCTCGGGACCAGTTGCTTGTCTTGCTCCTTTGTCAGGGTGTCATTGACTCATGTGACAAGCAGAGGGGCTATATAAGGTGCACTGACTATGGCAGCGCCAACGGATTCGTTTTTGCTGTCTCAGGATCAGACTTGTGCCCCCAAACAAGGTTCCATACAGAACCCTAACCCGTACATTAGCCTTTTGCAGCACCCTGGAGGATACAGTAGTAAACTTGGAGTCTATTCACGGGTAGCCGAGACTCCTGGTTATGAAATCAAGTATAACGCTTGGATGGTCGTGGAGACGTATGTTGTCATTGTACGGTCTCAGGATTGTTTGTTGTCATCAATGTTCCAGCCTGTCCCTGTCCTCTGGAAGAGGTTGGGAGTGAACTCCCCTTTCGTCGAGGAGAGGCCATAGCAGAGCTCAGCCCAAGGCCAACTTACTGTGTTCGAAGTTAACTAGAAATCTGCTTTCTTGTAAGCTCTGCATGTGGTCGGAAACATATGATTGAGTACGTTCTACAATTCTGAGTTGTGTCAGTGGTGAGGGGTTAGGGTTCTGTATGGGACACGGTCAAGAGGTGCAAAGTCTAAGGAATTACCCTCCGAAATTATGTCGCTTTTTTGTTCTCCCTCATAACATGAGCATAATTGAAGCAATGTTAGACTACTTAGTTTGCATAGCAAGCCATTCGGCGTGGGCTGAGCGGGGGCAGCGGTGAGGTACAGACTCTAGGAGTCTTCAGATTATTGCCATACATTGAAAGCGCATGACCTCAGGAGTGTTCGGAGTACTAAACAATAAACAACCATTCATTTCCCTTTCCATCACAAGGCGGACATCAATAAGGCATGACACAATAACAACTAACAACTTAAGTTAGAGATCTCCATGGAACGGTACCTAAGGTATATTGCAACCTTTGCCACTTCCATAATCGAGGGCATTCGGGACGTTCAATCATCCGCCTTCGCATCAACCCTTGCGCTACGCCGGCGCTTATAATACACACAAAATTTCCGAGAAGCAGCCTGCATCGCATACCAATGTCACGGGAAACAAGCCTTCAATCTTTTTCACAACTCCATGTGGACTGTGCGCCCTCCAGTGCAACGCACACCGTGCGGTACGTAGCCGCTGAGCCTCTCCTGGGCCCAACCCCCCATCATCAGCGACGGCCTACCTCTGTCTCTCTCTGATAAGTAACCATCTCCATCGCATGCGCGCTACCCGCACGCCCGACCCATCCTCACGGACCTGGCGGCCACGAAGCTTATCTCGAACCATGTCGCCGGGGACCCGGATCGTGAGTGGATGTCGAGCATCATCTTGTCGTAGTCACAAAACAGGCGAGGAGGATATGATGCAACGGAACAAGCTCAAACGAAAGGGCAAGGCGACCGTAGCAGCATCTACCGAGAGCGACATTGGAACAGCAAGAGCGCTTACGAAGCAAGCAACAAACAAAACGCGCGCGGATGGGTCGACGGGGTGGGCCGTCGGACCGCGGACGCTGGACCAGGCGCTACTACTATACGCAAGTTTGATTGGGTAATAGGCTGATTGAATGGAGAGCATTGAGCTCGTCGACGTCAAGGATAGATGGAGGCGCGGGCGGATGGTCCCTCCCCTTCGGAGAGAGCGGAGGCATGGAACGGAGGACGGAGAGGGCGCCGAGAAGCAGGGCCCCGGAGGCCACCAGTCAGCGCAAAACAAGGCGTTTCGGTCGTCTTGAGGAAAGCATTTTATCCAAAGTGGGGTGCCAGATTGCCGGCCACGCAACGGCCGTCCGGACGGGATATCTTCTAGAACCGGACATGGGGTGAGGCGACACGGTGAGGGGCCAGGGACCACGGCATCGGCATGTGGTGGTCCGGCCACTCAAGGGTGGTGAAGTGAGGGTTTGCTGGGCTGCGAGGCTGACAATGGCCGCCACCACATACACACACTGTCCAGAATTCCTTGCTCGAGGATGAAACAAGAAACAACCCGACCATTGCCATCTCAATTCAGGGACGAGACGGTCCTCCCTCCTTCCAATTGAGAGAGTCCTCGGGGGCGTCGTACCCCTGGATCTTTCCTACCTCTGGGGTTACATCCGGCTGATCAAGACCCGATCCCGGCACGGTACTGGCCACCAACATCCCGTCCGCCTAACAACCAGACAACATCGATTGGAAGGCTCAAATCTTTCAAGGACCTGCCAGGCCCACTGTGCTTTTTCGCGAAGTGATTGCCAGTCTCTACGCTTGCCCTTTCGGCTGATGTCTCGGTCGTTGATTTGCTTCGGGAGAACCAATGTCGTCGTCACCACCGCGTCGGCTCTCTCCGCCAAGTCGCCTGCTGTTCGCCTGCTGCTCTGCACGGTAACTGTCGCTTTTCATGATTTTTTTTCAACGGTTCTTTGTGAGCAAGCACGAGGCGGGATTATCTCATCCAATGTGTTTGAAGCAACGGCTCTTCCTTCCGTGTTTGTACCCCACAAAACGTTTTCCACGGGTTGTCTGGAGCATCGTTCATGCCGTTGTTGCCCTGGCCAAGATTTGGAACCAAGCGCGGCGGCGTAACTTCCATGACATTGGCCCCTGACATGATGAAGTGAGGTTGGAGAAGGCGGCCAGCCCCGCACCAGCTTCCCCAATTTACGGTGTTATACCGTGTAGTACCTGCTCTGCCCTTTAATATGCCGCCTGGCGCTTGCAGGCTGTCGATCTCATATGCTTATGCCTCGAGGCTATAACGGTCCACCTGCGGCGCAATCTATGTCCGTCTGCTTCCCGCCCTGGGGAACGCCTGCCATTTCTTCCGCATACCGTGGATCCATCCTATCGGTGACATTCCGTTTCCTTCCCCGGAGATCTCTTCCGTGAGCTCATTCACGCAAAATGCGGAGTGCAGCAAGGGAAGCCGCCCCGCGGCCCGGAGAAACAAGGGGCATGAGTTGATGGGATGAAGCAAGAGCAGGAAAGAAGTGAACGGAACCGGGATGGAGAGTTGTTCCAGGTTAGGATGCCAGTATTTAGTCGACGCGTCTCCCCCATTCTTCTCGCCTCGTGGCTTTGAGAGGGATGCTCGTCTTTCTTGGGCCCGTCTGAACCAACCTTCTGGGACCAAGTGGTGAGATCTGGCGGCACAACCATGAAGTTCCTCGGCCGTATTGGGGCGACCGCCCTTGCGGCGTCGCTGTGTAAGTTGCCGTCAAGAGGTATTTGGAACTAGGGAACTTGGGCTGACCGTCCACAGATCTCACAGCGGGCGCTGCGCAAGCCACTGGTGATGCGTACACCGACGCGGAAACAGGCATTAAGTTCCAGACCTGGTCCCCGGATCCGCAGTTCACGTTTGGCCTTGCCCTGCCGCCGGATGCCCTGGAGAAAGATGCCACTGAGTACATTGGTCTTCTCGTAAGTCTCAAGCAACTCACATGGTGTCGCGATGCCGTGATCAACTAACAATGTCCAGCGCTGCACCAGGGCCGACCCATCCGACCCTGGCTACTGCGGTCTCTCTCATGGCCAGGTCGGCCAGATGACGCAGTCGCTGCTTCTCGTGGCGTGGGCCTACGAGAACCAGGTCTATACGTCGTTCCGCTACGCTACCGGCTACACCCTCCCGGGTCTGTACACCGGCAACGCTAAGCTGACCCAGCTCTCCGTCAACATCACCGACACCAGCTTCGAGCTCATTTACCGCTGCGAGAACTGCTTCTCGTGGGAGCACGAAGGCAGCACCGGATCTAGCTCGACCTCCCAGGGCTATCTCGTCCTCGGTCGTGCTTCCGCCCGCCGCGGTGTCGTCGGCCCGACTTGCCCGGACACGGCCACCTTTGGTTTCCACGACAATGGCTTCGGTCAGTGGGGTGTGGGTCTCGAGAATGCGGTTTCGGAGCAGTATTCTGAGTGGGCTTCGCTGCCGGGTCTGACTGTTGAGACCACTTGCGAAGGGTGAGTAAATTGGACGAGGAGAGCGGGTTCGAGACGCGATGTGATGGTCCACATGCTGACACTGTTTTCGTAGATCCGGCCCTGGTGAGGCGCAGTGCGTGCCTGCCCCTGAGGAGACTTACGACTACATTGTTGTTGGTGCCGGCGCCGGCGGTATCCCTGTCGCCGATAAGCTGAGCGAGGCCGGCCACAAGGTTCTGCTCATCGAGAAGGGTCCCCCGTCGACGGGCCGCTGGAAGGGTACCATGAAGCCCGAGTGGCTTGAGGGCACTGACCTCACTCGGTTTGATGTGCCCGGCCTTTGCAACCAGATCTGGGTCGACTCGGCTGGCATTGCCTGCACTGATACTGACCAGATGGCTGGCTGCGTCCTGGGTGGTGGCACGGCCGTTAATGCTGGCCTGTGGTGGAAGGTGAGTCGCTTTGCACTGGAAGTGTCAATGGGGTTAAGTTTGCTGACTCCAATAGCCCATTGACCTCGACTGGGATGAGAACTTCCCTGAGGGCTGGCACTCGCAGGATCTTGCCGCGGCGACCGAGCGCGTCTTTGAGCGCATCCCTGGCACCTGGCACCCGTCCATGGATGGCAAGCTGTACCGCGACGAGGGTTACAAGGTCCTCTCCAGCGGTCTGGCCGAGTCCGGCTGGAAGGAGGTTGTGGCCAACGAGGTTCCCAACGAGAAGAACCGCACTTTCGCCCACACCCACTTCATGTTCGCTGGCGGAGAGCGTAACGGGCCTCTTGCCACTTACCTGGTCTCTGCCGATGCCCGCGAGAACTTCTCGCTCTGGACCAACACTGCTGTTCGCCGCGCTGTCCGCACTGGTGGCAAGGTCACGGGTGTTGAGCTCGAGTGCTTGACTGATGGCGGCTACAGCGGCATTGTTAAGCTCAATGAGGGCGGTGGCGTCATCTTCTCGGCCGGTGCCTTCGGTTCGGCCAAGCTGCTCTTCCGCAGTAAGTTGCCCTGGTACATGTCTCGGTTGATTTTCTGATAACTGACTTTGTTGTGCTAGGCGGTATCGGCCCTGAGGACCAGCTCCGCGTTGTTGCCTCCTCTAAGGACGGAGCGGACTTCATCGACGAGAAGGACTGGATTAAGCTCCCCGTCGGCTACAACCTGATTGACCACCTTAACACCGACCTCATCCTCACCCACCCCGATGTCGTCTTCTACGACTTCTATGAGGCCTGGACCACCCCGATCGAGGCCGACAAGCAGCTGTACCTTGAGCAGCGCTCTGGCATCCTTGCCCAGGCCGCTCCTAACATTGGCCCCATGGTGAGTTGAGATGGGTATGCCATTGCGTTCTTGGAATGGGTTACTAACTCAACGCAGATGTGGGAGCAGGTGACCCCCTCGGACGGCATCACCCGCCAATTCCAGTGGACGGCTCGCGTCGAGGGCGACAGCCGCTTCACCAACTCTTCTCGTAAGTAGAGTCAAATCCACTCGCCAACAGACTCATGGGCTAACTGTCCCAGATGCCATGACTCTCAGCCAGTACCTCGGCCGTGGTGTCGTGTCGCGCGGTCGCGCCACCATCACCCAGGGTCTCGTTACCACCGTGGCTGAGCACCCGTACCTCCACAACGCCGGCGACAAGGAGGCCGTCATTCAGGGCATCAAGAACCTCATTGAGTCTCTTAACGTGATTCCCAACATCACTTGGGTCCTGCCGCCTCCTGGTAGCACTGTCGAGGAATATGTCGATTCGGTGAGTGTTTTCCTTCCGGACCACACTGAAACATTCAAGCACGCCTGCTAACGCATACCTAAACAGCTCCTCGTCTCCCCCTCGGCTCGTCGCTCGAACCACTGGATGGGCACGGCCAAGCTGGGTACTGATGATGGCCGCTCCGGCGGTACTTCCGTCGTCGACCTCGACACCAAGGTCTACGGCACCGATAACCTGTTTGTGGTGGATGCTTCCATCTTCCCTGGCATGTCGACCGGCAACCCGTCCGCTATGATCGTGATTGCCGCTGAGCAGGCTGCGGAGCGCATTCTTAAGCTGAGGAAGTAAGAAGGGGAGAGAGGATGGAGGGATGACATTGAGGAAAATAGGGCTATGAGTTGATGAGTTATGGACGAATGTGTCAGCCAGTGTACTTGACTTATTACTTGAGTTAAACAACACGACGCGCTTGATGTGTTAAGTTTCTGGCACATGATGAGAAAGGGGTCTTTGATGATCCACTTGTCTAATGTTGTGATGATTTGGAAGAGATCCATCGTCACCTCACCGAACGCTCTTCATCATCAAAGGCTCGAAATCCTAGTATGGGGTCCTGGTTATGTCAGTATCTGCAAAGATGCATCAAATGCCTCTTTATAGCTCATTTCGACAACAGTCAACCCCTGCACTCCCATAGCCCTGGATGTCACTCCGGATTTTACTTAATCACAGTCTTTCAACGCTGGTCCAGGGCGCAACGCACGTGGGTGTTCGTGTCGGCCGGTAAATGCGCCTGTTCAAGGGAAAATGCCAGAATAAGCTTATTTGGAGCCATCCGGTTATTGGCTTGCTTGAAATCGTGTTTTTTCATAGTGGATCTCGAGTTTTTCAGCCCTGTGATCCAAATGTTCCAGACCACCAGCCTAAGAGCAGTATATGCCCGAAGGCTGAGATAAACCTTGTCACTAGCTGCATGTCTCCTTGTCATCTGGCAGCTCTGTATGACCCGGAGCTTCTCTGAACTGGACCTAGTTGAACGAATTCCCTGCTGTTCTCGTCTGCGACCGCCTTCGTATTGCCAACAATGTGGCGCTTCGATGGTCCCAACTATCGATTCCTGCTTGGCGGTGCTTGGATATCCCTGGGATCTGGATCAAGGAGAACGCTGCGCATTGATCGCTTTTATAAAGACATGGAGTCGTAGAGAACAGGTTAACACTGTCGTGTTGAGGCACTCTAGCAGCCTAGACTCTCGTTGTTACCCTGTGGGCTTCCACGTTCGTTATTCTTTCCGTTGGTCACCTTGATCAATCCGCCCACCATGGACGACGTCGTCGCTCCTTACAATCCCGTGGTCATCAACCCGGTGTGTTCTCTGAACACTTGCCTCCAGGAGGTTGCCGGGCTCCTCGACAACAGCCCTGCTCTCTATGAGGCGTGTATCACAACTTTTGGCGCTCCGGCGACGTCAACCTTGCACGTTTTCTCTCATCCATACCCACGATTACCCTGCCTCTGACCAGTTCTTAGCACGGTCGATTCCATCGTCGATACGATCACAACCACCGAGTCATACACCGACATCGTCGTCACCCTGACCACCAACACCGTCACCGAAACTGACATCGTCACGGCATGGCAGACAATCAGTGCCACGGCAATCCAGACTCAGACAGCCACGGTCACTCAAACCACCACGGTGACGGTGGTCGCCGGCGGGCTCAAGGCCCGTAATACTAATCTCATCAGCAAGGGACAATATTTAAAGAAGAAGAAGAGGGCCTGCATCCCACGCGCGTCCACCGTGCCAGGGGCCACCACCACCACCGCAACTTCCATTCCCGAGCCATCGTCCTCGTCGTCATCGTCGTCCATCCCGTGCGACAACCTCGACGCTTTCTCGTCAGCCTGCTCCTGCATCACCGCCGCCAGCGACGCCTACGTCACCACGGTGACCGTCACCGAAGCCACCAGCACCGGCACCATAACCGCCACAGTCACGGCGCGGGAGACCTCCATCTCGACGTCCACCGAGCTGGAGACTGCATGGACAACCAACACCGTGACGTCCCTGACCACCACCACGGTAGCCACAACCACCACAACCATAACCCTAACCTCAACAGTAACCACCACCCGCACCGTGATCCCCACCCCGCACGTCGGCTGGTGGAAGATCCACGACGCCAACAACTGGTTCCTCGTCTGGAACCGCAACGCCATGCGCATGGAGTGGGGCGGGCTGGACGGCAGCTTGCGCATCGCCGTCCCCTTCGGCGGCGGGCAGCCGTACATGGCCGAGTATCCCGAGTGGAAGATGGTGGCGCGGCGCGTGGGGTACTCGGCCGGGTGGAGGCTGGATTTTGCGTGGATTGGGAACCCCCAGCCGGGGGATACGGCCGTTGTTTGTGATCTGGCCAGCGATGGGGTGGCGATTGAGTGCAACGTCCCCGGCGCGGCAGGGGATCCGAGGGTGTTTCTGGGTTTCTATAGCGCGGTGCGCGGGCTGCATCTGACGACGAGTAAGGAGGCGGAGTGGGCGGTTGGGACGTTTTTTGAGGTGCCGGTTGTTAAGCTTGTGAGGTAGGTGGTTGTTCGTTAGGTGGCATGGGAGAGATGGGGCTGATAGGGGTGAGGGAAGGGAGGTTGGTTTTGGGTATGACCTGGGAAGTTACATGGTGAGAAGATCCTAGTTGATAATCTTCATTTTTCCCCTTGTAGTGATGCGAAACACCGGGATATTAATACACGTGTATATGACTGTTGTTCTTCGTGTGCTCTTCGTCCACGTCTTGCCAAACTGCCCTGTTATCTTCCCAAGGCCGATCCGAACCTGTTCATACACATAACCACAGCTCCTCAACATCACCAAGGTCCTCCCTGAGCCCTGCCCTCTGGCTCACTATTAGGAGAACATAGGTATTCTACCCCTTGTCGGCGATCCAGTAAATGGTAGCATTATCTATGTATGTATGTGGTATTCGCGGACCGCCGCTATCCTGGGATGATGAAACCTCCGTCCAACCTTCACACCCGAGTCATGTCCACCACCACCAAACCTTTCCCTCCAGCAATTACAAAAAGAACCCCAAACCCAGAAAATAAAGTCCTGGCCGCCAAACTCCACCACCCAGCCACCAAAAAACAGAACTTCATAAAAAGTGAAAGCAAAAAAGGCACAAAAAGGAGTGGTCTCTCCCGCCGGGAATTGAACCCGGGTCTCGAGCGAGTCGAGAGACTAGGTAGATCCAGGTCTCCAGTGACAAGCTCACATACTAACCACTATACTACGGAAGATTGGTTCCCTGCGTTTGGCGCAGGTCGTAGGCTGTGCTTGGCGAGTGGAGGGTCCAGTGGGGATTGATAAAGCCGGAGTCGGGGTGTGGGATGGAGTCGCAGATGTGGAGCTGAAGGGGATGTGGAAATGTTGGGGTGGAGTCTGGAGAGGGACCTAGGATTGTAGGTTGGGCGTGTCGTCGAAAGTATGATATGATGGATAGAGTGAGGGTGGGATGTCGGTTTGAGGCTCTGTTGGTGGATATTAAAAATTTTTGTGGTACCACGAGGGGTCTCTAGAAGAGTGCGATTCTTTGGTGTATGATTGGTGCGGAGGGCTAGTGAAGTGATGAAGGGTCATCCAACTTAGCTCGTAGATAGTTGGCAAATAGACATGTTAATACTTGTGGTAGTGTTGGCGTTAATGCATTATCCGAGGGGTTGTCTTGGAAACACGGGTATGACGAGGGAACTCTCGTGGAACCATGCGTAGAAAAGGAACTCACTTCGAAGAGACTTGGCATCAATCATGATCCAGTTTAATTTGATATGATGCTTGACGTTGGAACGTTGACTGGCTATTAATAATACGCGATAGTTGGGAACATTGGCTCACTCGTGCATATATATGTAAGCCATGGCGTTGGAGTGGCTGAAGACGAAGGGAAAGCCTTGGATGGAACTCGTACTGTCGAGTAGTGTTTGGATGGGCTCAAGCCGTGGTAACTCATTGATGGAAGACATCGTCAGATTGATGGACAGGATCGAATAATACGATCAGATGGGAGGGTTGAAAAGGTTGTTGAGGTTTACGAGGATTGGTGAGTTCTTGCACGGGTCCTGGGCATTACAGCTTCCACTGTCCCTTTCGTTGCAGAAGTACACATTATTCAGGCTGCAGAGTTGGAAGATGAGATAAGATGGACTGCACTGTTAAAGCCAAATCATCAGTCCGGTACGTCCCGGTCCTCGTCATCATCAGATATGATGGGAGGGACCCGTTTGTGGCCCAAGGGCCTCTTCATCTCGTCTCATCTCAACTGGTGACCGAATGGCCGTGTACTCGGTGCTTAGGTTCAAGACACGTCAGGTCTGGTCAAAGCGTGGAATCATCTGGGACTGCTCTTCCATCATCAACTCGTCATTAAGGTCGGGTCCGAGTTACAGCATGGAGAGCATCTGTGCTCAAGAAAGGGTATATCCTCTGTGTCGACTTCTGCTGGGTTCAACGCATCCATCGACAACACACTTCAACCAGAAAACCTAGACTCACAACAACGTGAACCACGGAAACTCGTTGCTGACTTGCGAAAGTCATTGCTTTTAATAATGTCAACCACAACCAACCACCTTCTCGAGAAAACGAACAATATTACTGCCAAAATGACCGGCTCCTCCTTCACTAACCTCCCTCGCGTCATCGAGGACGGAGACAACTCTCTGTACGACTACCCCACACCAGCCAACGTAGTCGGCCAAGGGTCATTCGGATCTGTGTTTTTGGTCCGCCGGAAGGTGGACAGCAAGGTACACAAACCCTTCCCCCGTTCTCTCTTTGGCCTTGACGGCTTAGCTCTGCTGGTCTCGCTGACGTGTTGACGACGCAGGTTGTCGCATGCAAGATGCAAAAACACAAGCCAGCCAAAGGACGCTCCGCCTCCAACTTGCCCGGGGTCCGCGAGATCAAAATCTGGAAACGGGCGTGTAACAGCGGCATATCCAAACACGTCGTCCGGCTCCTCGACGCCGCCGTCCACCCCGCCGAGGGACTCACCTACTGCTACATGGAGTACCACCAAGGCGGCACCCTCAGTTCCCTCTCCAAGGCTATCCACAAGACCGAGGCCGCCATCATGCACCCCGTGCTCCTCTACCACCTCGCCTCAGAAATTGCCCTCGGGCTGATGGAGCTGCACTCCAGAAAGATTCTTCACCGTCTGTCACTCCCCGCTCGACACTCACAAGTCCAAAGAGCTGGTGCTGACGTTTACCCCAAAACAGTCGACCTGAAAAGCAACAACATCGTCCTCACCCAACCCACCCTCGCAGCTGTCAACACGACGCTCATGAACATGGATATCCACCCCAACTTCGCCGCCAACAACCCGGGCCTCGTCACCTCCGCCCTCCAAATCCTCAACACCCGCCCGCTCGCCGTGCTGATCGACTTCACCCTCTCGCGCGACATCTCCAAAGAACCGGCCGACCCATCCGACCCGACCGACCCGCACGCCAAAACCATGGCCGCCGACGGAGGAAGGCTGTACTGGAGCAAATCCTACCAAGCGCCCGAGCTGGTGCTGATGGACAAGCAGACGGAGCGGGCGGACATCTACAGCTTCGGGGTGCTGCTGTACCAGCTGTGCACGCGCGAGACGCCGGAGTACTGGGGGGATATGGAGCGGCTGCCTGAAGTGTATGAGAGGCTGCAGGATGTGGTGGATGGGTGTACTGAGTTGATGCCGTGGCAGAGGGCCAGGTTGGTGACTGTGACAGGTAGGTTGCTAAGGCTGAGGCAGGAGGAGATGGAGAGGGTTTTGACAATGGTGAGAAAGGTGAGCGTGAGGCGGTCGGGGATGGAGACTGAGGAGAGCGGGGAGAGTGATTGGGAGGATGAGGAGGATGTGGAGGACGAGAAAGAGGATGACAGACAGGACAATGGTGAGGACTGCGGCAAGGACAGTGGAAAGTTTTTTGGGGACGGGGATGCCGGTGAGCGTCAGTAGAAAGAGAGGCTGAGTGGTTGCTGAAGAAGTGGCGTATGGTACGAGAAGGAAGGTTGTCTCGCGAGCGACATGCTCAGAGTAATAGGCAGAATAGTCTTAAATGTACCAGGTAAAGTGATTGTCACTCAACCCTCCACAATGTGGTAACTGCATAAGTGAGTCTTGTGAGCGAAGAAGGTTCCTTGTCAAGGATTCTCGTGCCGGGCTGAGGTCAGAATGGCCGGTATAAAGTGGGGCCGACATTCCTGAGCGCCCCGGCTCCGGGACCCACTTTCCACCGATGTTGCCCGAGTCATGGCCCGGAGAGCGGGAGTCAGTGATTGGCCTCTCTTGGTGTAACGTTACCTGCTACCAGATCATGGCTCCCGTCAAGCTTGAACAAAACAGGAAACGGATCGATCGTTGAATCCTCCGCGAAGGGTTGTCGATCATCACCTCTGGCAGCTGCCTGGGTGTGACAGGACCCGCTTCCCCCTTCCCCTTTCACGCTTCAACCTGGAAACTCCGACGGAAAATAGACCAACCGAGTACATCGCAGACGGTTCTTGTTTCCCGATGTTTTACGTCACAAAGTCCCTATCCGAACCAAAGTTCATAGGGATGGACACTCCCAATAAGAAGGTCCGATAACTTAACAAACAAACCAACAGCACTGGGCTCCTTTGTCACCTTTAACATCCGGGTTGATCTAGAGAGTAATACTTAAGTCCTGAAGGCATGCATTACTTACTGAGCAGTTATTCACAGGTCTCAGTACTCTGACTCAAGGAACACCGAACCGGAATGCAACACCCAACAAAAGTCCCACAACCTCACCTGAGTTCCATTCCATCCACGGATCGCTTCAGCTCGATTGGCGAACCACTAAAGACTTCGAATGGCGTACCCGAGCCAGTGCCAATGCTTCATTCATGTCAACGAGCGCACTGCAGCGGGGTGGCAAGATCCGCTCTCCAGAGTCAGTAGTTGACGGGATTTAGCCAGATTGTTAACGCGACCTAAGGTTGCTGTCGGCATTCTTGGCTTTGCCGTGTTCTTGTTATAGTAACAGCTAGGTCTTGACCTCAACTACCAACCTCCGATTCAAACCATCCGTGGTAGTCAAAAGGCATAAACCTCCTCCGCTTGGCTCAGATGGACTAGTTTGGCCCTGAGCAAGCTCGTCCATCATCGACGCACCAAGATGCGCTTCCACAGCCTGCTCTCCCTGGCCGCAACGGCCGCCGCATCCGTCGTCATCATCCCTGGCGATGGCGACCCCAAGCCCTACACGGGTCCCCCGGCCATCACATCCGAGGATGACTTCTTCCGCCAGTCCGCGCCCAATGAGTTCTACAACAACACCGCTCAGCTCATCATGACCTCGCTCTCTGGGACCACCCTGTCCGCGGACTCGGGGCTGCGTCCGTCGGGTGACTCCTTCATCCGCGGCGCCATCCAAGCCTGGGGCGAACACCTGCACCTGGTCATCCGCCCAGACGAGGTCTGGTTCACCATCCTCGTGCAAATGAACTTCTACATGCTCTCCCACGCCGAGGAGATCCGCTCGCTCTTCGTCGACCACGAGGGCCAAGAAGAAATCTACATCGAGGACTTCACCCTCTACGACGTCATCATCCGCTTCAAGGACGAGATCCAGCGCCGCGTCAAAACCGACTGGCTTCTCGACTGGATCGTCCCCAACTTCTCCACCACCACCCAATCCGACATCATGACGGCCAACATCCTCATGATGGGCCTGACCAAGGCCTACTTCCGCTACGTCGGCCGCGTCGTCTGCGGCTTGCCCTCCGTCACCCTCCTCGGCGAACGCGAGGACTGGCAGCGCCTGCTCGACAAGCTCGCCTACCTCCCGCAATTCGGCAAGGAACCCGCCGAGTACGCCAACCGGCTCAGGCCCATCCTCACCCGCTTCGTCGCGAGCTTCGATCGCCCGGACGACCCGGCGATTCGCAAGTTCTGGAACCAAATCGTGACCGCCTACGGCCCGCGCATCTGCGGCGACCCGTCCGTGTTCCTGTCCGGCTGGATCACCGGGTTCTATTACTGGAACGACCAAGGTGGGCCGTTCGCCCGCGGCAGCGCGGTCACCGCGCCCAAGGGCGGCGTGGTCCTCGACGGCGTCGAGTATCCCGTGCTCGACCTCGAGATGGCGCCCGTCGGGTACGCCAAGGCGCCGTTGCTGCTGCTGGACTTCAACGGCACGGCCGAGTTCGAGGCGTTTGTCGCCGCGGGGACATTGGGCAAACAGATCACCCAGGGCCCGCCGGAGGGGTATGTCGAGGCGGTGCAGAGGGTCGGGGAGGAGGTGGACAAAGCGGTGTTGAAGGATGTGTCGAGGCATGCCACGCTCAAGCCGATGAGTGCGTGGATGGTGTATGGACAGGCGCCGCACAATCGGACGCAGAGCATTTGGGGGTTTGAGGCGGATATGCAGGAGACGTTGGCGAGCGCGAGAAGGTGGATGACGGGTGACTTTTGTGGCGTGGAATAGAGGGGGGACGTGAAATTGAAGATGTGGTTCGCTCCGTTAGGAATAAAGTTATTTACCATAATAGTGGGAAAAAGTACGAAGGGTGGTTCTGATTGCTAGCAAAACTGTGCAGACTAAGAGGCCTCCTCCGATCCTAGATGTTCCACGCTGGCATCTGATATTCATGGTCATGCTCGGCACGAAGGTTCAACCTCACCCCGCGTGTCTCCATCACCGCCTCAAACTCCCCGGCGGCATTTTCATTCCACCACTGCTCCCATTTATTAAAGTATCTTAAAACCACCACAGTCAAAGTCTCCAGTCTCGTGGCATGTTCGGGTGAGCGAAAGAAATTGGTGGTCGCCTTAAGAGAAGGCTGCCGGAAATAATTCTCCCAGTTACGAGTGCCGCCCACTGTAAAGTGGAGATGGGTGGTATTTGGGAACAGGGCGAAAAGCTCGCCAACAATCGCCCTGGTGAAGTTGGGGTACATGATGCTGAGGTGCGTCACGCGAGGCAGGACAAGCTGAAGATAGCTTTCCTTTTGCTTCGATGCCCAAGCCGACTCTGGTTCTGACTCTGGTTCCCATGGGTCATCATCGTCGTCGTCGTCGTCGTCGTCGTCGTCATCATCATCATCATCCGCGAAGTCAATTGAGCGATAGTGGTAGAAGAAAGTATCAAACAGCAAAACGACACTCTCGAGACTGTCCCGGGCTGCGGCAAGCACTCGCACCACCGCCGATATGTGCATGGCGTACCAGCGACGGAACGTGTACGAGAGCCGCAGGTGCCGGAGCCGGGGCAGCGATCCCGGTACGCAAAACTTGAACAGGGCAAAGCCCTCCCACAGCATGGCCGAGAGCGTCTCCAGGTTGGGAAGAAGGCTGACAAGAAAATCCGTCGGGAGGTTGTACTTGCTGTCTAGGAACCTGTCGAAGGTTACCTCCTCCTCCTCCTTCTCTCGCGGAGCAACTGTCGACGAGTTCGATGAGTTTACCGAGCACGTGGCGAGGTATTTGTCCCGAAGATCAGCGAAGTGGTTGACAAGGCTGGGTTCGCACCGTAACTTGTCGCGGACATGTTCGGGTACCGGGGAATTGTAAGACGAGAAACAAATAGAGCGAGTATAGCGGCCAAGGTCTGGACGCTCCACGAGAGTCCGAGCAAGAAGCCACCACTTGGCACGGTTGTTGAGGCCGAGATGGTGGTAGAGGTGCGGGAGTGCTAGGGAATAGAGGCGGCGGGAGGTGAGGCACAGGGACTTCAGTGCCGCCCGGCGGTCGGGGTCGCAGGGAAGACAATTCTTCCAACCATGAACGAGACACGTGGGAATGCAGGAAAGGGTAGCATTGCAACGGCAGATGGTGCCGATGATAGCATCCACGAGTTCTGGAGGGATATCGGTCAGAAGGAGGGTCATGTTAGATGGACTGTAAGAGGATGTTTGTAGTATGAAGCTGCGGTAATTATGAAGTGGGATGGATGGTTGAGCTGAGGCTTGCCAAGCTGAGGCTGTATTTTGTGTTAGTAGCTAGCCCGGCTGCGTGGACTGGGTCGCACTGCTTCGTTGACCAACCCTACGCCTCGTCTGGTGTGCGTTGCATGAGTCTAAGTGGGATACATCGCAAGCCACAGAATAGCAGCACTTGCATTTCACGTAGAATCACCCATCGATGATCCCCGAGTAATACTGTCCCAGTTTACACCATCCTCAACACCGAATCTCCACCCCACCCCGACTAACCGTCAAATACTTGACCCCCTTATACGGCTTCACCCCCTCTCCCAACCCTCTGCTCTTCCTCTGATCAAGCTGGATACTCTCCACCTTGATGCCACTCGCCAACCACCCTTTCACGGCAAAGCTCACCGACGCCGAGCCGGGCATGAGCATCCTGTTCTGCGCCACCTTGCGCTCATCTCGTTCCCCAACATCTCCCAACCCCGCCGCCGCCGTTGTTGACGTTGTCCTCCCGGTGGACTTGACCGTAGTCGTCGAGGCCTGGTAGGTTTCATCATAATGATACGAATCGCCGAACCCGAACCCCGTCGGATCGGCGTCCTCATCGTCCTCCTCGTCCTCGCGCGCTTGCCCCACGACCGTACACCGCAGGGCAAACACACCCGAGCCTGTTTGGTTCAGTTCCTTGTTGGAAATCACCCATTCCAGCGCCCTGTCGCCGGGGTTATACGTGGCGTCGCCCTTGGTCGGTCTGATCTCTGACAAATTCCGCACACCGGCGGGGAGGGGCACCGAGACGGACACGTCCTGCAGGACGGGCGCGGCTGGGGTGCCGGCGCGGGCTCCTCCGGGACCAGAACCCCCGACAGGACCTGAGCCGAATCCGCTCACCAGCCCCGCCGCGCTCCCGCCACCGGCAGACGCTGGACCAAACACCCTGTTGATCTGCAAGCGCACTTCAAAATCCGCCCCCGTCAAGCCCAGCCCCGCCTTGATTTCCAACGTGACGGGCAACTTCACCGGCGCCGCCGGCCCGAGACCCCCCGATTCCAGCGCGCCGGAGGGCATCAAATCCACCTCGTACCCCGCCAATGTGAACCGCCCGTCGGGGGGTACAAAGCTCAGCACGCCGGGCTGTTCCCTCCACTTTGCCAGTCTGACGCACGGATGGAAGACGGGTAAATCCACCAGCCCCGCACCGCCGAGACCACTGCCGCCGGCGAAGCGGGATGATGTTGATGATCGGCTGCCGCTGCTGCTGCCGCCCGGGCCGGTGAGGGTCATGACGATGTCGGGGACGCCCGAGACTTTAGAGGTGAAGGCGATGGTGCCGTTGGCGAAGGCGGCGAGGGGACGACCGGACGGGGCCAGGGTGACGCAGAGGGTTTCGACCAGGTCGGCATAGAGCTCGTTGGAGGTGTGGCGGACGTTGGCGCGACGCCAGGGGAGAGCGGGGGTGGGGGAGATGGTGTGAAGAGGAGACGAAGGATTGGCAAAGGTGGGTTTTCTAGAAGGGAAATATTTGTGTCAGTAGCCGGTTCAAGACCTGAAGTATGCCATGGCTGGCTGACTGGGCGAGGGAACAAGCGAAGGGTACATACGTAGGCAGGTTGAGGTTCCCCAGCAACTTGTCCATAAAGCCTTCGACCTCGACCAGGTCGCGCAGGGCGTTGGGCTCGGTGGTGTTGACGGTGCCGGCGTCGCACATCTCGGTCAGCAGCTGAGCGACGACATGGTAGTTGGCCTCGATCTTATGAGCCAAAACGGGGGCGCCGAGGAATTCTTCGAGAGCGTCGACGACGCGGTGGAGGAACTCGAGGACGAGCAGGGGCTCGACCTCGGACGAGGTGGTTAGGAGGAGGAGCAGGTTGGCATGGCGGAGGCTGAAGACGAGGGTCGGAGGGTTGGTGTGGGGGAGGTAGATGAGGTTCGGCCGGGGGACGGGGTGTTCGAGGTAGAGGGGGAGGAGGTGGTTGGCGGATAGAGGGCGGGAGGAGTAGATGTGAGAGAGGACTAGGGCGCTGTTGTTGTTGTTAGCTGTGGATTTGTTTCCCTCTCGTCTTGTCCTTGACGGCAATGTTTGAACATGGAGGACAGGAGAGGGACACGGGAGCAAGGAAATGAACATACTTGTGCTCATCAAATATGTGTAATGCCTCAATCACGCCGTTCATGGTGATTCAGAGGCCGACCTAGAGTCTTCAATGGGTTGGAGTTGGTGGCAGTTGGCAGGTATGTACAGTACATCCAACAAACACGGCCCGGCCCGCGGGGCTCTTGGACAGGGAGAGAGACCTGAGCCAGGCACTGACGCAATGGCCCCACCAAGCCGACCCGACATCTCGTACAACCCTAACCCTTTCTCTTCTTCCGACTAACCCACTTTTTTCACCGGCAGAAGTTCTCATCCTCACACTCCATCTCTTCATCCTCCACTCACTCACCACCTTCACACCCCAAATCTACATGAAGCCGTGACCGTCCCCGACAACCAACGGCCTCCGCCTGCCCTCCGTCATGGCCAAGGACACCATCCCAACCCTTCAGTCGCTCCAAAAGCCCGAGAGGCTGGAGGACCTGCTCAAGGAAGACCGCGGCGACGACTGTCTGCCCTGCAAGCTTGTTGGTGAGTGAATATCTCATTATTCTTAAAGAGTTCCAAAATGAGACCGATTTTACTGATGACATCTTCTAGGCGGCGGCGCGTTCCTGGGCCTCGCAGCCTACAGCTACTGGTCCGGCCACTCCCAGCTGGAGCAGCAGAAGGCAAAGATCCTGGCCAGCGGCTCGCGTTTCGGCATGCGCAGCCGGAGCATGGGCATCACGGCCATTTCCTTGTCGCTGGCCTGGCTGGGGCTTTGGAGGTTGTTCAGGTAGATAATGATAGTTGGTGGTGCGGGTATATGGAAGGAAAGTGAATGGGATGGTGGCCTGTTGTTGTCTTCATGGACAATTCATGATATTCATGATATGGGCCACCTGGCCAGTTGAGCTGGCTGGATTGACATGATGATGGACGGCACATTACGACTAACTACCTACGGAGTACCGTCTGGGAGGAATATGAGTCACGACTTTGGGAACGTTATGGAGGGAGCAAGCAGGCATGAACTCCGCATTCTGGTGATATCGGCGTTTCTAAGGAGGGAACCATTCGGAGCAGGCAAGCACGTCACTTTGCCTTGTATGTACCATATACCCATCTTTTATCACAATTCATGGCTAATGCCTGGTTACATCAGAGCGTTCAATCATCACAGCACATCACTTGTCAATGGACACACAAACACTTCGTCTCAACAAGCGTATATACACCCTATCAACTATCAAACTAGAAGGGAAACAGTGATCAGGGGGACAAGACTCTTGACGGCCTCAAGTTCCAAGCCGATGATGCCCTTTCCTTGCCAAAAAACCCAAAAAACCCTTTTTACCTCCTTTTTCCTCACTTCGCCCCCGCGCGGGTCTCAGCAGCAACCCCATCAGGCCGCTGTACATCAACCACGCGCTCATATCCCGCACCGTCACCACCGCAACCGTTAGGCGCTTAGAACGGGGGGTTGGCGTTCTTGAGGAGCATCTCGAAGTAGGCCTGGTTCCACTCACCGGCCTCGGGCGAGGGCTTGAAGGCGTCGGGCTTGCCGCAGAATTCGTCGTAGCGGACGGCCGAGGGGTCGCTGGTGCCGTCCGACTCGCCACCGGGCTTGACCCAGACGAAGGCGTCGCAGAGCTCCGAGCCAGTGTTGGTCGTGAAGCGCTGGCCGAAGCCCGCGCCGTCCACATTGCACCAGTGGCCCCACTCCTGGCGCAGGCCGGTGACGCCGTTGCGGCCGGTGTCGACGATGGCGTGGTTCGGCATGCCCGCGGTGCGGAGAGCAGCGCCGAACTTCTCGACGTAGAGCTTCTCGTTCTGGCACGAGTTCCACTGGGCGTCCGAGCGGCTGGCGAACTCGCCGGGGGTTTGGTCCCTGGAGACAGAGAGTTAGTCCTGTGAGAGGACTGATGGAGAAGAGGACAACAGAAAACTTACCAGGAGTTCCAGCCAGCGACGTTGGTGGCGAAACCACGGAGCTGGCTAGGAGAGCCGGCGCGCTTGTAGACGGAGGCGAGCTCCTCGGCGCCAGGGCGGAGGTTGGAGTCCCAGCCGAGCCAGCCACCGTGGCCAGCATCGAGGTACATGACGACGTTGGGGAGGTTGAGCTGCTGCAGAGCATAGGCGACACCCTCGCGGTAGCCAGAGGCGGACTGCTGGCAGGAGGTGAGGTCGATGTTGGTGACAAGGTTGGGGAGCGAGTCGGGCTCGATCACAAGCGCGAAGGCAGTGTTGGGATAGCGCTTGATGATCTCGGCGATCTCTGTTTGGGTGGGAAAACGTGGTCAGCCAGTCTGTTCTTCCCTCTCCTCCTGTCTTGCTGCCTCAAGAACAAGGATACTCACTGTCAATGAACTCGGTCTTGTAGCGCTGGAGCTCGCCAACCTTGAGCTCGCCGTTGGAGGCCTTGGCGGCGCAGTCACGGCCGGGAAGGTCGTAGACGACGACACCGAGGATGTGGTCGCAAGGCACATCCTGGAGGGCGGGCTCGAGGCGCTCAATGTTCTTGATGGTGTCGAGCCAGAGGAACGAGCCAACGTCGGCGACCTTGGCAGCCTTAGCAGCCAGGGTGGGGTCCGAGATCTGGCGGACGGCAGCCTCAACCTCAGCGCGGTAGAAGCTGTTGGCGTGCAGAGTGTACTGCCTGAACACGTTGGTGCTGGCGTCGAGGCGGACCGGCGACGGGCAAGCACCGGGAGCAGCGCTCTGGCGCTTGGTCGGGGAGGCCGAGGCGGCGGTGGCCAGGGCCAGGAGAGCCGACTTGGAGAACTTCATTGTGAAGGACGGTGTGTGTGTGTTGTTGGGGCAGATACACTTGCTGCGAGCGAGACCCGGCGACTTGGAACGCTGCGGATGGGCTGGTTCGAGATCTCGTTCTGTGCCGACGAGGGCGGGATGCCTCGTCTTTATACTGCTGGACGGGGTTGAGGCCGACAAGAGTCAAAGACAAAAACAAGGTTCGTCTTCGGCCCGTCCTCCCTACCATCTTCCTCCTCCCGTCATGTCCACTTCCCCATCTTCGACATGCCTTGCCTGTCTCTCGGAGTCTCAGCAGCCGAAGGAAGCCCTGCGCGCGCGCGCGCCGCGCCATCGAGGTGTCCCGGCTGGAACCCACGGCAGCTAGACCTGGCCTCGCGTGGGCGCGCGCAATCAGGAACGCAGGGCCGGCGCGGGCCCCGTCGTCTCTCGGGCGGCATCCTCCGCGGGGAGGTAACGGACGGACGAACGAACGAACCCTTGACGAACGCCTCCGGAGCCGCGCGCTGCGAGGAAGCAACAACCAGGTTGCTACCGCTGCCGCCGGTTGGAGAGGTGTGCGGGGCCGCTGGCGTCACTGCCGGCGCCAGCGACTGGACGGACTGGCCAGATGCCATCTCCGCCCTTCATATCGAGCTTCATTTGCGGCTCAGGCCATGGGCCTCCGTTGCTGCCGCTGCATATTGCGGGAGGGAGGGGGGTGGGCGTCTTGTCCCGGGGGGGCGGCAGCAGTAGCAACAGCAACACCCAGCGGTTGTCGGAAGGTGTGGCGTTGGCGCCATATGGGAATTGTTTAAGCAAGGTTGGGGAAGAAGTCGGGGAATATTCCCTTGGCCAGCCAAGGCTAGGGAGACTAAGGCAATCTGGGGTCCTATGCTACCCTCCATCTACGGGATATGCACTCCATGCAGCATCTGCCATAACGGCCGGCTGGGCGTTTCTGTGGCTGTCCGGCTTGGCTAAGTACGTACCGTCTCGTAAGGCGGCGCGGTTGGGACCAGGGGAAGATCTGCCTCTGCCTAGAAACACGCTCAGGGTGAATTGGGACAATACATGCGCGCATCTTCAGTCCTCATGGAGGTGTCCCGCATGCCATCTCAGTTCGATCGACGGATGCCGGACCGACGCATCGAGGCGGAGGTTTCCTGGAGCAGGGGTTGGTGTATCTGCCGCGAAATCCTCCGTTTCTCTTGGGATGGGGTGGTAAACAGATGACCACGTCAAAGTTCGAGTGGTAAACGACCAGGAAGGTCAGGTCGGCATGGCTCAGGGTGAGGAGCTGGCATACCTGAAGTTGGTCGTGTTAACTCCCGTCCTCCGACCTAACCTCGAGTTCATCGTTGAATATACATATCCATATTATTTCGGTCACAAAACAGGCACTTGTGCACCAGCACACTTACTTGCACTTACACGCCGTGAACGATCTTCTCTCTCACCACGATCGAAGCCGGCCATCCTTCTGGAACCCGAACTGCAGACTGACCTCCCACCATCTCCTCTCACCATCTCCTCTCACCGTGACGATCTCCCCCTTCATCTACACGCAAAAATGCGGGGACTCCACAAATGCACCCGTAAGGCCATCTCCGGCGCACCACGGGGCTGCATGGCTTGAACTTGTTGACGTGCCATCCGATGGGTGATCCTCATCTCCTCATGTCTCCCCCGGACATATCTCCCGGCGCTAAGACGGCAGTTGGTGGCTAAAATACGCCGTCATATGAAACCGCCCCAAAAAGCAGGAACCGCCAGCCAGCCAGCCAGCCAAATCCTTCTGCTGATTTGTGTAATGCGTATTACCGTGGGACCGCGTGTGGATGAGGTTTGTTTAAAGTAAAGTGCCGCGCCGCGCGTGGATGTTATGGGTGTATTAAGCCGCCGGGGATTAAATAGCCGGCCGCACCAGGCCCTGGGGAACCCGTCAAATCAGATCGACGAGCCCCGTTCGGGACGGGACCAACCCCCCGGTCTGGGTCTTGTTGTCTCTTCCCGAGCCAAGAGAGAGATTCATAGTGCAGGATTCCTCCGGTGGCCCCAGATTGACAGGGCTTGGCTTGGGGCCACGGGGAGAAAAAAAAGAGGGCTAACTAACCGAGCGAGTGAAACGAACGATGGATACCGTGACAGCTGCCGCGCGTCTCTTCTGCTGATGCCTGAGCTTTGCGACGCCGACGACGACGCTCGGTGAGGTGTTTGACCTCTTCTCCACTGCTAGTACACATTGTTATGTCGATCGTTCTCATTAGTGCGGCAACTGAGCACCCAATATGCGTCGCAATAGTCTAGAAGCGCTGTACCTGCTTTCCCGAATTGATTCCCAATAACGAGTAAACGATTTACACGCACACGTCATATACTCGCCATCTATATGTCATATATCTCTGCCGCCCACTCAGCTTCCTATTCCGCGTCTCCCGATTCGACAAGGCCAATCGCCGGGGATGTCGACTTCTAACCATCCTTCTCCCGCCGCATGCCGGCTAAAGCCCCCGGATGCTCCGGGCTTGGGAAGGCCATTACGGGAAGTATATCGCAGCCCGGAATACTAACACAGTAGGTGAGCGACGGGGCGTGGAATGAGCGGTCGATGGACTGGATGCCGAGAGAGAAGAATAGAGGGAGTTTTCTGTCCGCCTGCTTGTCCGTGAGCACGTGGGTGGTGTGAGGTATTCTTACACGCCGCCTCTTGTATTGATTGAGACGCCCGAAGAAAACGGTGAGAGAAAACTCCTCCTCTAGGAGAGGGGTGAGAGACCTTCGGCAATACCTACCGTTTCTCCCTTCTCCAAGACCTGTCCCGGACCGGTCATCTGAAAGAGGCAATGCCGTGGTAATAGAGTCTCTCGTCTCATTTTCGGCCGTTGGTGGCGTGCTGTCAGTCCTATTCCATGCCTGATGAGCGTATTTTCGTCCGTTCTTGTCTCCGCTGTCCATTCTCAGTCCGTCTCCGGCTGTGCAGTCCGCGGCGTGTTTGGTGGTTGTTGCCCACTTCCTGGCAATACGGACAGAATTACGGACGGAATCGCTGTGCTCTGCATTATCCTGGATTTCGTGGACGGTTGTGGGAGCTCGTGTGGTGTGTGCTGACTCTGGTCCTGCTCCTGGTCTGACCTCCGGAAGGAATCCCAACTTCTTGAAGCAAATGTGATGGATTCTAGATGCTTAGGTTGGGAATGGCTTCAGACAGGCTTGCTCATCGAGTGCGTGATCCTGCTCATGTACTTTAAGATTTAGAAGACAGTGGCGAGGTCCGTGGGAGAATAATAGGTAGGTTGGTTGGTCTCCAATACCGACAGCAACACAACCAACCCGCACACCCCCCGAACGACGTCAAGAACGAAATCAAAGAGGACCAGGCTCTTCCGACAAGAGCACAGCTCACTTAGGTCGGACACCCCCAGCATCTTTCTGGCCACATCGATCTCTCAGAGCAAGACGCACCCTCTAGGTCGACATCCAAGTCTAGCCGATCGTCTGTCTTCCATGACCATTCCAACCCATCGTGTGCCATGGCTCTGGCTCCGGCCACAAATCCCGATATAGACCCCCAATTTAATCCTGCAGACGCATCGCCGGCAGTCATCCTGCCGGCACCCATGGGACGACCCGAGCCTCTGTGTGTCCAGGTTTAATACGTGTGGCGTACCCGGCCGACGAAGCTCTGGGGTTTCGCGCGGGGGAGGGTCGTGTGAGAGAGAGGCTAGAACATGGGGAATCGTGCAGGTCTTGGAATAGACAAATGGACGAGGGGCAATGTATGTGGCTCTGGGGAATTTAACGTTCTCGGTCACTAGAGGAGTCTGGACTCTTACACCCTCTTCTTCCACATGGTGCTCGGGTAGTGTCAGCGGGGGTGGCTCTCAGAATGTTTGTCCTGCTGACTGCTGAGGCATTTTCACCGGACATTTTTCTTCCCTGGAGGTTGACTACGCAAAATCTCTGTTCCACGCTGGACCAAGCTTTGACTTTATGATGGTGTGATGTTGTGACTTGTGTCAACGACAAAACTACATGGTCAAATCACTTCTTGGTCAAGAACTTCCACCCTTGGATAATTACGGAATAGCTTCAATTCTTCTAAAGTAGTCGCTGCCACAAACATCCATCCAGTCTCACATACTGAACTCATCAATTGCTCACTCCAGTCAAATTGCCATGTCTCAGTAACGGTGTTGAGGGCAACATCTCGACGCCAGCATCGTCGTAGGATGTCTGGAGCGCCGGTATGTTGTTTGGGTAGTAAGGCCTCAAAACGACATGCACGACAAAGCTGAAGAAATTCCTCGATTACTCCGTAATCATAGCGATGGAGCACAGAAGAAGTGACACAAGAGAAACGGGGCATGACGAAAAAATGAAAAACAAAAACAAAAGAGGAAAAAAGGGGGAAAGAAAAAAAGGAAAACAAAAACATACAGCACCCGGCATTCGCTGGTCGTCACCGACCCAACTACTACTCGGGCCCTCACAAGCGTAACTAGGGGAGAGCGGACGGGATCCCGTGCTTTCTTGTGGGTATGGCCGTATGTACTGGGAGCATGCGAAAAAGTGCCCTAAAAAGTGCTGCAACGCTGTGCATTGGCAAAAAAACTGAGCCCTTGACCCAAACCCAGACCCCACTTTTTTCTCTGCCAAGCCCGTCCAAGCTTAGTTCCAGGTTTCTGCCATCCCCCACCGCCCACGCACAAATCCATTGCTCCCCAAATTGTGTCTCCAATTTTCCACTCTTCGATTTTTCGAAACCATCGCCCAACGAACCTCCCCCTCCCATCGACTCGGATTTTTGTCGACAATCCACGAGTCACCGTCACGATGGGTACGTAATCGGCCTCCTCAAAGCCTCTGTGTGCGAGTGGACGAGATTTATCCGCGAGGATGTCATCTCTCTGCGAACCATGGCACTTTTTCGCTCCCGGCCGATGCATCCTGCGCTCTGTCGACACGGCGGCCATCCTGAGCCTTGAGAGATCAAGAAGCCAGGAACCCTCCGCGTGACGACGACAATGAGCCGGATCCATCGCGTGCTGGTCGACGCGCGCCAATCTGAGCATACAAGAGCCCCAAGGCTGACTCGAGTCCGTCGCTTTCCACAGGTATCGATCTGCGCAGGCACCACGAGCGGGGCACCCACCGCACCGCCCCCAAGAGCGACAATGTCTACCTGAAGCTCTTGGTGAAGCTGTACCGCTTCCTGGCCCGTAAGTTTCTTTTTCCTGCTTCTGCTTCGACCTGAAGACGAGAATTTCTGACCATTTCCTCCACCCCTCCCAGGCCGCACCGACTCCCCCTTCAACAAGGTCGTCCTGCGCCGCCTCTTCACCAGCCGCATCAACCGCCCGCCCGTCTCGCTCTCGCGCATCGCCGCCAACCTGAAGAACGGCAACGAGAACAAGACGGTCGTCGTTGTCGGCACCGTCACGGACGACAACCGCCTCCTCAAGGTCCCCAAGTTCACGGTTGCCGCCCTGCGCGTCACCGCCACTGCCCGCGCCCGCATCGAGGCCGCCGGCGGCCAGGTCTGGACCCTCGACCAGCTGGCTCTTGAGAAGCCCACTGGCGCCAACACCCTCCTGCTCCGCGGCCCCAAGAATGCCCGCGAGGCCGTCAAGCACTTCGGCTTCGGTCCCCACAAGCACAAGGTGCGTTTTGTCACGTTGGAATTCCGAGCGCTTTGTCAGTTGCTAATGCCCCTCACAGAAGCCGTATGTGCGCTCCAAGGGCCGCAAGTTCGAGCGCGCCCGTGGCCGCAGGAGGTCTCGCGGCTTCAAGGTCTAAACAAGTGGACACGGATACCCTCGGGAGTTTGGGGCGCGGCATCATGGGGTTCCTGGTTGTCGTATGGCATGGGTTTCGGGAAATGTGTTTTCTGGGCTTGCCGTCCTGTGGATGGACACACAAAAAGTCTGTTTCTTTTTCTCTTGCATGGGCATGACGAGGAATTGACTGGATGGGCACTGCACCCCCGACCCGCTACGAATGAAATGCCATTGGGCCCCGCCGCGAGTATTGATGAGATGCTACGTATCTGATCTGAGCCCGAGAGATTGTCTGAGTGCCATGTGAATTGCTCTTCTAATCCTCATCCGGGTATCGTACACATTATGGTGATAATGCACAGGTATAAGTACAGTCCGCTTGTCCGCCCAGCAGACGGCGTGGATAATTATTCGTGATGCGTGGGCTCGATATCCTGGAGCGTCACATCCCCCTTCCTCTTGAGAGCGACGAAAAAGGCTTCCCTGGACTCCTAGACACAAAAAGAACATGAGACAGGGAACTGTATCGATGTGGCAGGCAATAATAGCCAGCGATGAGGCAAACAGAAAGTGAGAGAGGAAGGAGAAAACTCACGCTTCGAGATGATCCGGGCTTCTCCCGGTACACGCGAGTAAACATCTTTTTGAGCAGGTTCTCGAGGGCCTTGTCCTCGGCGCCCTGGTAGAACTTGCAGACGAAATGGCCGCCGGGTTTGAGCGTGTCGGAGGCGAAGGAGAGGGCGGCGTGGCAGAGGTCCTGGGGTGTTAGACGGGTAGGGGAAGGCCCCCCGATGGGTGTGGTTAGTTTGTTTTGTTTGTTTGCTTGGTCTGAGTCATGTCTCTGTGATGTCTGATGGATGCGAAATGGGGCAGGGTGGATTGTGTCTCAAACATGATAATGATGATGAGGAGGAGGAGGAGGAGAAGGAGGAGGAAGAGGAGGAGATAGGATGGTTGTAATGTTGCTAGAGGGGGGAAAGGGGGGAGAGGGGGAATAAGGACACAACACACTAACTCACCATGCTTCCCGCGTGGTCCCTGAAGGCGATGCCGCTCGTGTTCATCAGCCTGATGTACGGGTTACTCAACGTGTTCACCGAGAAGCCGTGCGTCTGGGGCCAGGGTGCTGACATGTCGCTGAGGACTACCTGTTGGTGGGGGAGGTGGGATGGTTGTTGGTGTTAGTGAGAGCTCTTGAGCGAGTTTCGCTTGGAGGAAATGATTGACCAGACTGGGTAGGAGAGAAAAAAAGAAGGACGGGAAAAGGGGGAAGAAGATTGGGGGGAAGGGAAGGGATAAACAAACGTACGTCCACCAACCGCAGATTGGGCTGTTCATGATGATGGTGATGCTGCTGCTGCTGTTGCTGATCATGCTGCTCACCACCCTCCTGCTCCCCGTCCACGCCCCCCTTCCGACCTTTCTCCCCCTCCCCTTCCATCCCCTCCTCACCCTGCCTCTCCTCCTCCCCGTTCTTCTTCTCTTCCCCTTCCGCCACAACAGTCTCCACCACCGCCTCACTCTCCACCGCCGCCTTCGCCGCCCGTCTCTCCAAATCAATATAACTCGGCCGTTCCAAAATCTGCTCTACCTCCTCCCCTTCTGCAGTACTCCCCCCCTCCTCTCTCGCTTTCCTCCTCCTCTCCTCCCTCTCCTCCCTCCTCCTCCTCTCCGTCTCCACCAAAAACCGCTTCACACTCTCCTGCACGCCCTTACACAAAAAATTCCCCTGAATCGCGCTCACCCCCTTCGGCGGCTGCGCGGGGATGATGTCGATCCCGACCACGACGCCATCCGGCGCCGTCCGGTCCGCGGCCACCTGCGACCAGCTGCCTGGCGCAAAGCCTAGGTCCACGACCACTTGGCCCCGGTGACGCTTGAAGAGGTGGTATTTGGCGTCGAGCTCGAGGAGTTTGAAGGCGGCGCGGGATTTGAGACCCTGCACGCGCGCGAGGTGGGTGTAGGGGTCGGTGGTCTGGCGGAGTTTCCATCGCGAGGAGGAGGAGGAGGGACGGGAGGGGTGGAGGGGGGATGGGAAGGATGTGGGGAAGAGTGCTGGTGAAGGTGGGGATGGTGATGAAAGTGAAGGGGGTTGGGGTCGTTTTGGATGGGTTAGAGAGAGAGGGAGAGAAGGGGTTGTTGTTGAATAGAGGAGATGTCGGTTGGGGGTGTGGAGGGTTCGGGGTGTTGCTGTTCTTGTTTTAGTTGAAGAACAGGAAACAAGTGAGAGATGAAGTTGTTGAGAGCCCGTAGCAGCCAGCAGGGCGGCTGGCCGTCGAAATGACACCCTCATCTGAAAAAATCGGGGGATTTGCTCATGGATCAGAGGTAGGAGGTGAAAAACTGGAGTTCTGACTGACGGTCAACAAGAACTGGACAATGATTCGAGGTCCCACTTTGGAAGGTTCAAAGTGCCGTTTTGAAGTGCTGCATCGTTGCAAACAAAATTCTCGCCTGTCGCAAAACCGCATTAGCCCGTGGCAGTTTATGCAGATATCAGAGTTCATGCCTCCAGTATGCACATATGCGAACGACATCCACCAACTCCAGACATGTCATCTCACCAAACTCACTTCCAGGAGGCCAAGCTCGAGGAAAAGCGACTCTCATTCCCGCTCTCCAAGTACGTAAACATGAACCAAACAAAATACCCGTACAAACATAACACCCAACCCAAACGCCAGATGTAAACCCCATCCCCAGAAAACGCCGCTCAAAATGCCCTGAATGATAGTGATCCCCCATTCTCTTCCCTTCCATGAATACCCCATATGCATACATGCACAACAACCCTCCCCTATTTCTTTACACCTCATCTCCCTCCCAATGATCAAGCCAAAAAGCTCGCCGCCACACCCCTCCTCTCCCTCTTGAGGGGACTGAAACTCTTGGTGCCCGCAGCAAACGCGTTCTTGACGCCCGGTCCAAACTTGCTCTTGCCCGCCCCCATCTTCCCAGCACCAGCACCAGCACCTCCCGCAGCAGCAGCAGAAGCCGCGCCGACGGCGGTGGTCTTCATCTTAGCCGCCGCCGCCGCCGACACCGCCGACACCGCCGCAACGCCCGAGGTGGAAAGCACGCGCTCGCCCTCGTCATCGTTCCCGTCGAACAGGGTGGTGACGGGGTTGACGCCGAGGAGCTTGCGCTTCTTCTTCTTCGGCTTGTCCGCCGCGGGCGGAACTTCTGTTGTCTTGCTCTTGGGCTCTGTCTCGGCTGTCGTGTCCGCGCCGGTATCTGCGCCGCCGGAGGCTGCAGTGGTAGCGGTCGCGGAGCTGCGGTTCTCGGGTTCGTGGCTGGCGCTGTCCTCCTCCTCTTCTTCCTCGGGCTCTTCGGCGACCTGGGCGAGCGCACCGGAGGCGGCCGATGATGCTGGCTTGGATTTGGACTTGGTGGAGGAGACAAGGTTCTTTGCCGAAGCCGAGGAGTCGGTGAGGGGTCTGATCCTCGGCCTGCCGCGCTGGCGTTTTTCCACCAATTTCGGCGCGGCCGCCGCTGGCTTGGTGGATGATGATTCCTCCCCATCGTCGGCAGCCTGTTCTTGTTGTGCAGAAGTCTCGTTCGCAACAGTCGTTGCCGCAGCATCGTCTGTCGCCGCCGCCGCAGTGGGATTGACGCTGGCCGCGCGCGCGACGGCCGCGGTGGGGGTGCCCTCTTCAGCCAGTGCGTCCAGGTTGGCTGTCTTGTTGAGGAAGGGCGTGATGGAGAACTCGGACTTGCCGACCATGGACAGATCAAAGCCGCGCTTCTTAAGCGGGCGCTTGGGCCTCTCGTCGACGGTGCCGGGGGTCATGAGGATCTTTTCCTGCCCGATCAGATCGTCGGGCGAGCGCTTCTTCTTGGCGTTGGCCTTGCCGGGGCCCTTGAGCGGCACCGTCGTTGTGGTGGTGATGGTGGAGGTGAGACCTTTGCTGTTGGCCCGTTCGTTGGCCTGCTCCAATTCGGCCTTGACCCGTTTGAGCTCCTCCTTGGTATCGCGAAGCTTGTTGCGCAGCATCTCGACCTTGTCGGCCATTGCTTGTTGCCGCTCCTCGGTGTCGATCTGTGCCTGCTCGTTCTCCTTCCGTAGTTGTTCCCTGGCCTCCTTCTCGGCCTCCAGGGCCTCACGGACCGCAGCCAGCTTCTCTTTGAGACGCGCAATCTTTTGTTGGCTAGCCTCGTCTGGTCCTGACCCGGCGGCATCAGAGCTGTTCTTCCCCGCGTTCTGGAGCTGCTCCCGAAGCGCCTGGAGTTCCTTCTCCTTCTCCTGCGCCAATTCTTCGGCGCGGCGCTTCTCCTTGGCCAGCTCCTTCTCCATGTCGCGCAGCTGCTTGCGCAAATCATCCTCAACGCCGGTGTCCCGCTCCTGTTTCCGCTGGGCTGCTCGTTTTTGGTTCTCGAGCTCGACTTCCAGGGTGTTAACTTGGCGCTCCAGAGCCAGCTTCTCAGCCAGCACATCCTTTTGATGGGCCAGCTGTGACCGCAAATGCTCAATCTCGGGCTTGAGCATCGACACCTCGCGGGCAAGAGCGAGTTTCTCGGACAGGATCTTGGCCGAGTCTTCGGTCACGGCGTTAATGGCGGTGAGCTCCTCCTGGAGGGATTGGTTCAGCGTTAAGAGTCACGATGCAAGGCCTATGCCTCATTCCCGCTCACCTTGAGGTTGCTGATCTCGCGCGCCTGCGACTGCACGAGCTTCTCCTGCCTGCGGGACTTTTCGTTCGCTTCGTCGAGCTGGGCGCGGATGATGTCTACCTGCTCGACCAGCTCGCGGATGCGGACATCCCGCTGGGCGAGTTGGTCCTTGAGGCTGGAGGCATCGTCGCGGAAGACCAGGGTGCGGACTTTCAAGCGGCGCGCCTCTTCATCGCGGACGACCAGGTCGCATTCGTGGGCGGCACGGCGGTACTGCTCGTCGAGATCGTGTATCAACTCGGTCCTCTGGATCGGGAAAATGTCAGCGAGCGTCTATTCGGGTTACATGGCGGGATATCATGAGCTGCGAACCTTTTCAGAGTCCATGTTTACACATCGTGACGCGGTTTTGGGCGGCATAAGGATGTGTGCTATGGCAAGAGAGAAATGAAGTCCGTATTCTCAGTGATGTCTAGAATCAACAAGAAAAATGCCGTGACAATAATTGCAACAATATTTGCAAATGAATTGGACTAGGTTGCGATGGAAGTGCGACGTTGGAGGGTTTGTAGGAGAGCGGAGTTTGGAATGCATGGTCGCCTCACACGTTGCCATGAGAAGACGGTAAACATGGTTCCAAAACAGGGCTAGCGCCATTCCCGATCTCCACCGTGCCACGAGGCCCACAACCTGAGGCAGCAGCGGCTCTGCGGCTGTCTGGCGGACCGGTCAAATGCCAAGACCGTAGAGTGCCAAGACAGTGTGGACCCATCGCGGCATTGGGACTGCAAGGGGACAAGCTGGAAACTGCAAGCTCCAGAAAGTCGCTGACGTTGAGGACACACTTCAACTTCCAGCCCGCCAAGGCCAACCCTGGGAACTTGGATCCCGGCGACAGCGACGACGACAACGACAACACCGGCCGACTGCCACCAGTAGAGGAGCTCCTCTTTACACTCCACCGCCGTCGCCCTCTCCGTCCGGGAGCAATTGGTCTGGAGGAGCTTAAGTAGCACTCACTGCCCAGTACCCAACTAAGCTCCAATTCCTCCACCAACTAGTCCCGACGACAACCAACACCACCACCACCTCAGTCCTCTCGAGGACATAACCACCACCAAAATGCGCCTCCTCCCAACCCTCACCAGCCTCCTAGGCTGTCTCTCCCTGACCAACGCCGCCAAATCCTCCTCTTCTTCCGCCCAAAAATCCAAAAAGCTCTCCCCGCAAGAACGCTTCCAACTCTACCACGGCAAAGCGACCGCCTCCTCGAGCGCCGCGCCGATCAAGCTGGTCCAGGCCAGCTATGCCGAGCTCGTCTCGACCCCGCGCGACTACTCGGTCGTAGCCCTGCTGACGGCCATGGACGCGCGCTACGGCTGCCAGTTGTGCCGCGAGCAGCAGCCCGAATGGGAGCTGCTGGCGCGGAGCTGGACCAACGGCGACAAGAAGGGCGAGGGGAGGGTGGTGTTTGGGACGTTGGATTTTAATGACGGGAGGGAGGTGTTTATGGGGGTATGTTTTTCTCCTCCTGCTGCTCTTCATTCTCCCACTTCTGCCTCTTGTCTAAAGGAGGGGGGATGACTGCTGTTATCGAGTAATGGACGGATGGATGGATATATGCTAACCCTGTCTCCCCTCCAGTTCGGCCTCCAAACCGCCCCCGTCCTCTTCTTCTTCCCGCCAACCATCGGCCCGCACGCTGTCGAAAACCCCGAGCCAGTCCGCTATGACTTCACGGGCGGGTAAGCTCTCCCTCCGTCCCTCCCACCGCACCTCCATCCACCCCTCTATCTATCTCCCTTCCGCAGAAGCTAACTCGTCTCCACCAGCCCCCAAGCAGCAGAAACCCTCCACCACTGGCTCGCCCGCCAACTCCCTGACCGTCCTCACCCGCCCATCAAGCGGCCCATCAACTGGATGCGGTGGATCTCGACCCTCGTCATCCTCTCGGGCGGTCTGACGGGCTCGTACGTCGCCTGGCCGTGGGTTCTGCCCGTCATCCGCAACCGCACCGTCTGGGCCGCCGTCACGCTCATCGCCATCCTGCTCTTCACCAGCGGGCACATGTTCAACCACATCCGCCAAGTGCCCTACGTCGCCGGCGACGGCCGCGGCGGGGTCGTGTATTTCGCCAAGGGGTTCCAGTCGCAGTACGGCTTGGAGACGCAGATTGTTGCGGCTATTTGTAAGTTTTGTGTTTTTGCTGCCTATTATTACTGTCCGGTGGTTGTGAAAGTGAAATCCCTTCCCTCCCCCCAGTGATAAGTGGGAGTGGTCTGCATTGTGCATGACCCCGTCTATCTATATTCCCATCCATCCTATTTGCCCCATTCCTTTTCTCTTCCACCAAGACCAAGACACCTTTCCAAATGTTTTCCCCATATATATGAACCCCTTCCTTGTATATCCCTCCTTCTAAACCTCCAAAAACCCCACAACCCAAACATCCCATGAGATGGCAAACTAAAAACAAAACAACAAAACCAACTGACTACTAACCTCTTCCAGATGGCGTCCTCACCCTCGCCGGCATCACCCTCGTCATCAAGGTCCCGCGCATCGCCGACCCCAAGTCCCAAACCGTCGCCTTCCTCGCCTGGTGGGGCATCCTCTTCGTCGTGTACAGCCTCCTCATCAGCATCTTCCGCAACAAGAGCCCCGGGTACGGGTTTGCCCTGCCGCCGTTTATGTAATGAAACCACCCAAAAAAGAGAGAGAAACCAAGAAAACAAAGGGAAAAAAGGCCGGTTGGGCTTGGTTGGTCCATCCTGGCTCGAGCCGTGATTGTGGATTGGTTGGGGGATAGCTATCACCTGAGGTAGGCCGGGAAAAGGAAAAGGGAGGTTTCTTTGTGTGTGTGTGTGTGACTGTGAGTGTGTGTTCTGCAAGGGGTTCGTGTTCTAACATGATTGCTTTGTATGTACAACTTTGGGCATCATTTTTTTTTCTCCTTGATGTGGTTCCGTCTAGGGCGTATCTAGGTAGACGAGGAAAAGAGGAAAGAAGACAAAAAGAGAAACGGAGTTCATACCATACCACCGGTTGGAAGTTGTATTAATATGGAGAGGTATATGAGAGTTAAAGCAGGGTATGTAATGGCCAGCTTTGACCAAGACCGGTTGTTGTAACTTCAACCAACAACAGCAAACTTCGACAATTCAATTCAAACTCACCCACGTTAATCAGGCGCGGGCGGGCGGACGGACGGGCGGGTGTGGCGTCACTTCGATAGATTACTCTTCGGTTCTTTTCACAAAAAGCCGTTCGGTTGCGTGTCGCGGCTCATCATTGCAACAACGGCTCCTCCTCGACCTCGGGCTTCAGGCTGACCAGGAAATCCCGGCACAGCTCGAAGCTGAGCCAGCTCGAGGCCATGCTGGGCGCCACCTTGAGCAGGTTGGGAATGATGCCCTTGTACAGGCCGGCGAACCCTTCCTGGGCGATGATGACGCGCACGGCGTCGGCGAGGGATTTATACTGGTAGCCCAGGCCCGACATGGTGTTAATTTGGAACCGGCGGCGGAGGACGTCACTTTTTTGGAGGGGAAATTCTTGTTAGCCCGACATACGGTAATCAAGTCAAACAAGCATGAGGTAGAATAGATACGTACAATGGATAGGTGCACGTTTGCGCGACCGCACCCGATATGGCGCCCGCCACCAGTTTCCTGACGGCGCTCGGATTCTGCTCGCCGTCGAGGGTCAAGTATTGCCGGACGAACTCGTACGTCATGAAGTTCAAGCCGACCTGTTGCGCAACTCATCAGCATCTCGTCCAGAAAAGATCTGTCAGGACCGTGATAATACATACATAAGGCGCCACGCCCGCAACGGTCGGGACAATCCCGCGATACAAGGCCACTATCCCGCCTTCGTTCTTGTACATCATGACCATGGTCTGCCACATGCCGGGCAGCTTTTTCGGCCTCTCGCCCAGCTCGGCGAACGAGGCGGACTGGATGGACAGGCGAGTGCGGACAATGTCGAGTGGGTAGGTGAACGTGACGGACGTGATACCGGCGATGCCGCCGCAGGTGAGGCGCGACATGGGCGTGAGGCTGTCGCCCTCGTAGCGCTCAAAGAAATGCTGCGCCGGAGGTTAGCTTGTCGACCTTCTTCCCCTTAATCACCAGGCACCTCTGCCTGGCAAACAAGCCGGGAAAGACAACCCACCCTCTTATAAAAATTATAGCTCCCAAACTGCACCGCCGAATACGGCACAATGCGGATGCAATTGGTGCCGTTGCCGCGCATGAACCCTCGCCACCCTTCCTCGCGCCACATCTTGGCCAGCGCCTTGCCCACCGTCAGTTGGTAGGCATCGCGGCCCGCACTCTGGACCTGCAGCAAGATCTTGAGGCGCTCGAGCGGCGAGACGACGGTGCGCGAGACGGCGCCGGCCACGCCACCTGCGCAAAACGCGGCGACGACGGGCTCCGAGATGGCCAGACGGGCTTGGTCGATGGGCGAGAGTACCCTCTCAGCCGGTGAGGCGGAGGCGGGCGACGAGGCCTTGGGCCCGCTGCTGGATTGTGCCTGTGAGGGAAGCAAAGTTAGCCGACTGGTCAAGAGGGTCATGGTATATCAGGAAACCAGAAGGGGCGGCGCGAGATCTGCGCCAGAAGTCAAACGTCAGGGCGACTAACCGTTGTCATGTTTGAAATCCAACCAAAGAAGCAACCAAACGATCAAACCCCCCAAAGTGCTTAACGTCCAGACGTAATAGCAAGCGCAAGTGCAACGTCACACCCAGCAAGCAGGAGTAGCAGGCAAGTGTTCTATGAGGTCGTTTCGAACGTCCGTCGACCACAAGAAACGAGCGGTCCTTCGGTCAATACCGAGGAGTGTAATGGGCTTGTTGAATATGCTATTCGCGTCCCGCGAAGTCGGAGAAGTATGGTACGCTCTCGTAGGCGGAAGCTGGCAAGGTGGAGGCAAGTGCTCGAGGTTGGAGTGTGCCGGGCGCAATCTCGAGGGGCCGGTAGTCGTCGTGGGCTGGGTCGGTTGGCAAGTAGCAGCGCGGGGCAGCGATGTTCAAGCAACGAGGCAGAAACTGCGAAGCAGTATTCGAGGGGCGGGCGGCAGAAGAGCGGAGTGGGAGTCGGTGTCGAGAGACGAAGGGTGGGGGAAATTCTTAGGACTGTTGCGGTTTCGAGAACATGTCGGTCAAGGGCGATTTCAAGGCCGGGTTGTCGAGCCGCATAGAGGTACTCCGTTAAGGTCGGCGGAGAGCTGTGAATCCTGGAATCTATATAGTATATATCGCCTTGTATCCTTGCTGTCGTCGTCTTGGAGCGCAGGGAACGGTATCCGGTGCCTAACCCAGGTCTGTGTCGACGGAGGAAGATGTGCGGCGGTCAGATGCGGCGACAGGGCGAAACCTGCAAGTGGACGTTTTGGCAGCGTGCAGCTTTACAACGTAGAATCCGGGGAAGGGAAGTAGGGGGAGTGATTGGCCAAGGACGATAATAAAAGAGGGCCAAGCTGTCGATCCAACCGAGGGTTTGTTGTCCAAGCCGGCGAGTCGAAAGGGGGGTCAACGATCCAGGAAGAAGCGCCGAGAAGTCCAAAGAGAGCGGCGGATTCGAGAGTCGGGTTTGTTTTGTTCAGTGGAGAATTGCAGATTGGTGAAGAGATGCCGCAGGTCCCGCAAGGCCAGTCCAGCCCAGCACGTCTCGCGGATGACGAAAATCTCGAACCAGCCAAAAGCCGCAGCGCGCCAAGAATCAGCCCCGGGCTTGGCATCAGCGACTTGGTCCTGTCAGCGGGCCGCTCCCTTTGGCACGGGATCCGATCTTCACTTGTTGGCCCTTGGCGAACCGCGCTCCGTACCCCCTTTTTTGTTCTCCTTTTCCTGTCCCCTGTCGAGGCACCAAACAAACAGCACTACGGAGTAGGGCCTAAACAATGAAATCCCATTGTAACTCCCGTATTACGCAAGGCTGGTGAAAGATGATCCAACCGTCAAATTCATTCCATCCTGAAAGCCAGAGAAAGAGACCCCCTCCTGGCTGCGAAGAGTACTAGTATACGGACCCAATAGCCGGGTTCACTCCCCGCGTTGCAATCTTTCATCCAGGTTCCGTCCGCCCGCTTGGAACCAGAGTCACCTGAGGTAGACCAGAGCAAAAACCTTCCTCCACGTGGATGTAAGTACCGACAAGGGCCTACCAACCCAACTTAACAATCCCCTATTTTTGAGTCATCCGGCTGATCAACCACCTGGAGCCTTCTCTTGACTGAGTACCTATTCGTGTATGCGTGACATCATCATCCGTGTATCATATGAAGCACTCTGTGCTTCACTTCAAGAATCACAGGTGCACAAGACCCTCATTCCCAAGCCCTCCATCATCATGAGACACCTGGTATGTACCCCGTATCCTCGAGAGGTCCCCCGCAGACCAAGGCACATACATACCTGTGCCTTGGGAAGCCAAACCCGATCCGACCCAACCATCAAAAAATCAGCACCAAATCATGAACTTTCCCCTCACTAAACCCCCACACACATACTTCCATACTTGCCCGGTACCTCAACCGTCTCCAACAACTTGGAGATGGAGGGGTCAGCAACGACTGGACCTGAGCACGTAGGTTGTGGGGGTGGCCTGTATGGTGCCTCCAATGAATGCCCCCAATGGCCGGGTGCTACTTAGATTCTGCGTCATAAGAAGTTTTGGAGTGCTGCCGGCGGTAGCCGAGATGGTGAAGGTGTTTCATTTTCATCTGGATTTCTTTCCCATGATCTACGGTAAGTAATAAACTAGTGGAAATACCACATGGTGATGGAAATCGAATAACAGAGTGCTTGTCTCATGGTTGACGGACCTTTTATTGAATATTGAAGATGTCTCTGATGAAGTGTCCAGCGATGCCTTAACGTTGTCTGTCAGCTATCTATGTACCCGGATGGCGAGCCTGACATCAACAAACTCCTAGTTGTTCTCTGTGACATCAAATCATCGTCACTCAAGGGATCCCTCGTCTCGTAAAGTAAACAAGCCGACACATCATACTCACAAGTCAACCCTAACATCAAGTCCACCGTCACAACTCACAATCTCTCGCGACCGCTCACACGCACACACAACCACCAGCCTAATCTGCCCGTCTCACAATATCTTAGACACTCAGTTCGATCATCAGGACCTCACGTCAGGCACTTGTAATGCAGAAACTAACCGCAATCAATTCCTACAGTACTTGACATTGACAACAAGACCTGGGTTATCTAGTCTACCAACAACAACACCTTTCCTCACCCCCTCACCAACCACACCCCAACAAAACTCGAGTCAACTTAGACACACCGAAAACAAAACACAACACAGAGACAACCCCTTGTCGCGAGCTCACTCTCCGAGTCTTCTGCATCCTGATTTGCGTGGCGTCTGCCTCATCATTACCATTCTCATTATTATTTTTTTTATTCCGCCCACGCAAATAAAAACTCTTGCCGATGCAGAAACTAAAGAGATCCGGTTACGCAACGCTTGACCAGTCCCATGAAAGGGAGTTCAGTAGTCCCACCAGATGAACCAGGAACGAGAAGTAAAAAAGAAAAGGGAAATCGCAGGATGCAGTTTTGACAGTCTTACAGCCTTCAGCCCACTTAGGAGATGGGTAGACGTCACTCCGCGGATCCATGGGGAATTACGTAACGAGGGCCATCCCGGGTTGTCGCCAAACAACTTTATTCGGCAACGTCCAGGTCGTCATGAGCCGGCCTCTCGGGGCTGTCGATAGCTGCTCCCGTTGTCAGAGAGGGTCCTCGTCCTTGTAGCGCAGAGGAAGGGAAAACGTACGCTTCCTGTCGTCTCCATTGGCACCGTTCTCGCGGCGATCGCGGTCGTCACGGTCGCGATCATCCTTGGTATCGCGATCGCGGTCGCTAATACCGGATTGTCGTCAGCGGCATGTTCATCATATGAGGATCGGGTATTGCTGAACGGCCGTCACTGAGACTTACCGGTCAGGGCTGCGAGAACGGTCGCGGGTGTCACGGCGGTCACGGTCGTAGTCGCGATCACGCTCACGATCGCGGTCCCGGTCGCGGCGGTCGTCCTTACGCGGCGAGTAGTCACGGCGGCGGGGGCTGGGCGAGCGACGGCGGGGAGAACGGCGCGGGCCACGGTCGCGGTCGCTGCGGTCGAAACGCCACGAAGCCGACGGGGGAGTACGAGCCCACTGAAGGCAAATTTAGTCGTCATTCTCGATCTTGGCTTGGATATCAATGTCACATACCTCGATCTTCAGGACGTCATCACGGCCGATGCGCTTGTTGTGCATCTCGTGGTACGCGTCATCGGCATCGCGACGATCCTCGTACTCCACGAACGCAAACCTGCAGAGCGAGACGGTCAGGACAACTGTCCACGAGACAGTCCTTCGAGTCTGAAACTTACAGCCTGCTGGTCGCCGAGCGCGGGGCCGGAATGTCGCAGCGGACAAGACGGCCATAGCTGTAAATCAAGAGTCGTGTTAGCACCTCGTCGATTCTCACACAATGGGTGAGAGAGAGGGACACGTCAAATGGTCTGCCCGCCGCGCACGGTCAAGCTCTTTGAAGAGAAATACCCGCCACTTGATCATCCAAGTGACATCGCCCGCTGTAATAAAAATAGGAAAAGGAAACTAGAAAAATCGCTTCGCCGGCCGCTCGATCGAAAGGACGGGGGACGGGGAGGGCGATTGGCCGCGGCAGGGCCGGAGCCTCGAGCGAGGTACGACACGGCGCGGACGGAAGGATAGCGGGAGGCAGAGAGCGACGACGTGCGACGACGACGGATAAGGATTTTTGATGGGGGAGGGCGAGAAGGAACCGCGCCGTCGAGGAGAGGGGGAGGAAACGACGGAGGAGGAGGAGGGGAGGATGGGAGGATTGTTATCGAGGACGCGGATCGGGAGGAGGTGGTGGTGGACGGGAGGACGAATCGATTCTATCGATGTTTCGTGAGAACGTACCGCTCGAACTCGTAGGCAAGGTCGCGGGCGCGAGTGCCGTGGCTGAACCCGGTCACGTAGAGGGTCGTGCCGTTGCGAGACATGGTGATGACGTTGTCGCGATGGCGGTGTCGAGGAAAAAAGAAAAGTTCAATCAAGAAAAGAGAGTATAAAGATGTCGCGACTGGTCGTGTGTCTGCGCGATAATGAGATTATCCACGAGACAACGATGCAGGTCGTGCGAGCGATTGAAAGTCAACTAAGAAAGGCCACCAGTGGATGATGGAGTTGATGGTTGGATTGAAGAGAGAAGAGTTGGAGTCGAGTCGCGCTGTGGAATGTTCGAGGGAAAAGAGGATGTCCTTGGCTGAAGGAGAGGCGAGGAAGAGCTCCACTTTTTGGTCGCGATTGATTGGCTCACGTGGATGGTCCTGCCTGCCAAGCAGACGAGAACGGGCCTCTTGGCGGGCCGGGGCAGCTGGGAGAAGCAGAGTGCTCCACTTTTCTCTTTGTTCGGCCCTTAAGTTATCTTCACTGTGTCCGGATGAGCTCGATCTGGAGACTGATCGACAACACCACAGCGAGTTGAAGAAATGACGTGATTGGGTTCAATGTGGAGGTGGTCGCGAGAGGTGAACGAGAGGCAGCGTTAGCAGTGACTGTCAGAAGCACAAAAGGTTATCAAGTAGAACATCGAGGTGATCAGGAGGAATCTTCCTCTTCATTTATATCCCATATCCTCTGAATATTCTCTGTCTACCCTCTTCCAGGCGTGCAAGGTATCTCAACATGCGCCAATTGTGTCGAGAAGACATGTCCCAACAAGACTCCCTCGCTCCCAAACTTTCTCTTCGTGGTATCTATGTCAACTCCGGCACCGTCCCCAGATTGTTGTTTTCCACCAACACTCAGCAAAACCCATACTCCTTTCCCTTCAAACTCAAACCTCAATTCAACGCCTCCCCATTCTCCCGAATAGGCAACTCCTTTCCCTCACCCTGCTGGGCAGCTGGTTGTTGTTCCTGCTTCTGCTGCTGGTCCTTCGCCGCACCGGGGTAGCGCGTGCCCTTGTTCTTGACCTTCTTCTCCTTCTTGGGCGGGGGCGGGTAGGCCTTCTCGGCAATCTCCTGCCACTCCTTGGACGCCTGGAAGGCCGCTTGGATGGGGGCGAGCAGGGCGTTGAGCTCGCGGGTGATGGCGGGCTTGATGAGTTGGGGTGTCAACTGTAGACATTACCGTCAGTATGCCATGTGTGGTCAGAGAGAAGAGGGCCAGAGGAATTAAACATACCACATCGTTCTTGTAATCCTCCCTGATCTTCTCAATATCCGTATACACCAACGGCTCGAGCCCATCCTTATCCCTATCCACGCGGAACTTGCCCGCATCCTCACCACCCTTCAGCCTCGCCGCCGGCAGGAGCACATACTCAATAAACGCCAGCAACCCGTTCTCCTCCACCACCTGCGGCGCGGCGTGCGCCTTGCGGATCTTCTTGGCCACCACATCCGGCGGGTCCAGCAAATCGATCTTGCTATCCGGGTCGCTCGAGCTCATCTTGCCGCCGTGCAGGCCGGGGACCATGGGGTTCAGCAGGTGGGCGCGCTCCCGGTATCCCAGCTTGGGCAGCCACTCCTTGGCGGCGGTGAACAACTTGCGCTGGTCCATGCCGCCAAACTGCGCATCACAATCCAGATACTGCTCGTCCAGCACCTGCAGGATGGGGTACAGCAAGCCGGACAGGGGCGCGTTGTCCGTCTGCTTGACCACCTCGGCGCCCGCCTTCTTGGCGTCGTGCTCCGAGATGAGCGACGCCAGCTTGTACACGTCCATGACGTACTCGGGCGACTTTTGGTACGACGAGCCGAGCACGACGCGCAGTTTCTCGGTCGACACGCCGACGGCTTTCAGCATGGCCGTGATGATGTGCCGGTAGAACTCGGCGCGGTGCATCACCAGCTCGAGCGGCGCTTTGAGGTTGTCGAGGAACCCGTGGATGTCGGCCAGCAGGATGGTCACGTCGCACCCCGCGGCGAGGAACTGGGCGATCTTGATGGCCGGGACGAAGTAGCCGCAGTGCGGGCGGCCTGTTGTCGCGGTGCCTGGGGAGAGGGGAAAGAGTGTTAGAGAGCATGTCCAGCTGGACCAAGTTGGCTACCTAGAGGAAAACTTACCCCAGTAGATCTTGGGGTGTTTCCCCTCGTCGAGGATCTTCTTGATGATCTCCTCATTGAGCACCTCGGCGAGGTTCTCGGTGATGAGGGCGAGTCTCTGCTGCGAATCGGCGGCCGCCATTGTGTCTCCAGGTTCTGGCTGGTGGTGGTGCCGGTTGTGTCACTGCGGGTAGGAGAGATTGGGAAAGCTGTGGAGGTAAAAACCAAGATGACCGTCCGGTTCGCAAGTTTAAAAGTTGGGGGCCCCGGGTATTTTAAAAGGACATAGGAGTCACAAGCGGCCCGAACTAGGAGTTGAAGGTCCGTTGACTCAAAAAGTCATGGTGGGGCAATGCGCTTCAGTTCCCGTCCCGCCGGCCCAACGAGGGGTGGCGGGGTCGCAGAACGACCCCTCGAATTGCCACTGGCCACCGCCCACCACCTCCGGAACAAGGGACTTTCTGCTGTGCACCTTGAGGGTCGAGTCCAGGTACCTTAAGAGGCATGCAGAGCAGACCAGGGATGAACCCTCGAATCAGGCATCGGACAACCCGAGATGCCATCCATGCATTTCAATGACTTGTGATGATCATAGATTCCAGGAATCACAGCTTGGATGCCATCTTATGAACCTCAATGTAATTCTCGTCGTCATTGTTTAAGAAGGCCATCTTGCCAAGCAAACTTCTCCCGGGAGCAACGAAACAACAGCCATGAAAGCACCTGAATCATCGACTTGACTTTTCCCAGGAACCAGCCGGCCGTCTCCCGTCCAGAACCTCTCCCCCATCCCTTACCTCTGACCATCAACCGCAACCCTTTTCTCCTGCTCCTCTTCTTCATTGCATCTTCTCATACGTCGCCATCAAAGAACCTACCACCTCGTTAGCATGTCATCTTTCAAAATGGAAAACACCTGGAGGGGAAGAAAAACTCACCAATAAACGTCGTCACCAGCCTGCTCCGCACCTGGCAAATATCCTCCGGCACCAACCAAATCGTCGCGCCCATCTTGCGCGCAATGCTGATGCTCAACTTGGCATTCATGTACGCCTCCTCGTCCGTGCGGCCCGGCGTGACCAGGTCATAATCGACATAGTTGCTCTTCATGCCGTTGAGCACATCCAGCAGGAACACGCCCGTGCCGATCACAGGGTCCTTGAACGAGCGGATGCTCGAGGTCTTGCCGCCGCGACGGCTCATGTCGTTGGCCCACCGGACCATTTCAGCATCGGTAATCTCGCGCTTGCCCAGGCGCTGCGCGAGACCCTGCAGGGTGAGCGTGATATCCTTGCGCATGAGCTGCCAGACGAGCGCGAGAGTGAGCTTGCGCTGGCCGTCCGTGATGTCGGCGCCCTGGATACCGACGAGGGAGAAGCCGTTCTGCTTGCCGAGTTCGATGGCGTAGTTTGTGTTTTCGACCATCTTGAAGCGCGACATCTCGCCGCCGTGCGACGGGCGCTTGTTGACGCACCGCCAGGCCACCGAGCCGGGAATCACCTTGTCGTAGGCCTGCAGCAGAATGGTGCCGTCGCACAGGTCGTCGAAGAAGCTGTGTACTGGAGGCTGCACGTCCAAGCTGTTGAGCCAGAGAGTGAAAACGCGCGCTTCGCGCTCGCCCTCGGCATCGAAGTCCTCGACCTCGATCTTTTCCTCCTCCGTGATGGGATCGAGAGCGGGGTGGGTGTTGAACAGGTTGGCGACGAAGGCGAGGTTGAGCTTCGGGTTTCCGGCGACCAGGGACGAGGGAGTCAAGAACTTGCGGCAGCCCATCTTGTCGGCGTTTTGGAGCACCTCCTCGGCTCGCTGGAGCAGATCGCGCGTCTGCAGCGGTGCGCGCGTGCAGCCATACTCGTGGCCGATCTGGGCGAGAAGGACCGTGTAGTTCTCGCCATCCTTGACATCGTTCGAGAAATTCTGAACCCGGCGGGGCCAGTTGGCCGCCTTGAGGTGGTAGTTGAACCAGCGCAGCAGGATCTGCTCGGGAGGCAGGCGGAGGAACTGCTCCAGAGTCTCGTCCTCCTCGAGCAGCCGGTACAGCTCGGGATGCAGCTTGATGTCGATCTTGCCGAGCAGACCGCGGCGGATGATTTGCCAGATGAGACCGAGGATGAGATGCTCGCGCACCTCGATAATGTCGCCGCTGCCAATGTTGACAACGGAGCAGCCGATACCCTTGGCCGACTCAATGACAATGTTGTTGTTCTCGGTCATCTGGAAGGCGTTGAGCGTCTTGCTCTTCTTGCCCGGGATGTTCAGCACACGCTCGTCGATGGTGTCGGGAACGCTGTCGTTGATGAGCTTGGCCAGCACAAGACCGTCCTTGCACTCGTCGAACATCTCAAAGGTGTCGGTCGGGAAGGGCAGGCGATGGCCGATGTCCGGGTCACCGGCCAGCACGGCATTGATGTGGCGTGTGAACTCGGTGCGCTCATCTTCGTTGATGGTGTGCGTGATGTTAGCGTTGGACCCCTGAACGAAGATCTTGCCGCCGCTGCCACCGCCGATGCTGTTCTTGGACGCATGGCCGCCGCCGGTGCGCTGCGAGATGACGGCGGCCGGTGAGGACGCGGGAGCAAGCCCACGTTGGGGAGTCTCGGGAGCCGCGCGAAGCTTGGCGATGAGCTGGGGACTAGTGTCAGCGGGCGAGGGTGCGTAGATTGACTTGGGAAAAGGACCGCAAAGCAAAACATACCCCGATATAGTCTTCGAGCTCAACGCGTCTCGAGGAATCGAGCTCGACTTCCTTCAAGGCTTGGCGGACGACATCGTAGGGCTTGCGCTCGCTCGCCTGGGTGGCCTTGATGGCGGTAGCCTCGTCAATGTATCCCTTGTCGTCGACATCGAGCTTGCGGAAGGCGTCGGCGAGGGAGAAGAGATCGTTCTGCTGGAACTGAGGAAATTTCCTGGTTTTGGATTAGAACTGGTGACGGGGCGATGGACGGACGGTTAAGAAGTGTCGGGGGCTCACCTCTGGAGCTTGAGGACGTTCATGATGGCAAGAGGTGTGCTTGGTTCTTTGAGATTCCGGGCCTGACGATGGTCTGAGTGAGATGCAGGGGGGGCGCCCTTAACGGAGCAATGCGCCAACTAATCTATGGGGTTTGTTCGCTGGGAAAGCCGGGGAGATGGAGTGGAATGACAAAGGCCGAGTGCCAGATTCTGGGCCGGCCCGAGGCGGAAGAGATGGAGGAGAGGGAAGGTGTTCTTTTTGTGGTCGAGTGTTTGTGTTGCGCAGTCTCGCGGTTTTGTTCCAGAACAATGTCCAACCTCACAAGGAGCTGGCTCCCTCCTGGCGACGGGTCTGACGGGCTTTGGCGGGGCTGAGGGGCTGCTTCCAGGAGTCGGCCCCAGTCTGACGCGAGCCAAGCCGCAAGTGGATTGCGTAACGCCCAGAACCGGGACAGGGTTGACAGGGTTAACTGCGCGAGAAGAGGGTTAGGAGAGTACTTCTGACTCCCGCAGATTTCTGCTTGAGGACTCGTACCATCTTAACACAACGTCCCTTGTCCAGAGATTTTTTCCTTGGTCAGGTTCTGAATAGCTTCATACAACCACAGCATTTGCCTTGACCAATCTTTGCACCAGGGGGCAATATTTCACTTGAGTCACCAAGAGTGACGCGTTCTTGCGTCAAGAAGCTCGGGGTTTAACTTTCTGCCAGTATGTCATGAAACCCCTGACTTCATGCCCGGAAAAAATTCAGAGCAAAGACTGACCATGATGAAGCTCCCCTCCTCTCACCCTCAACTTGTATACACCAGTCACATACCCTAACCTGAGGCCAACAAGGCCCAGCTGTCTCATCAAAAATGACAACCTCAACCTGCCAATCCTGCCACGACCCTCTCTTCTTCACCCCCGACCCCGACTCCGACGCCGGCTCCAACCCCGATGCCGCCGCCGACGAGTCCCCCGTTCCCGATGACCTCCACCTCCCCTGCGGCTGCCACTTCCATTGGCAATGCCTGATCGACCAGGCCAGCTCCATCCTCTCCTCCCTGGCCTGCCCCAACTGCAGTTCCCCGCTCACCATCTCCTCTGCCGCCGGGGGCTCTTCATCCTCTTCCGCTGCCGCAACAGGAGCAGCAGGGAACCCTCAAATCCTAACCACCTACACCAACGAAGGCGGCGTCCAGCCCGATCTGGACATCTACCCCACCCTACTCGAAGAGTCCTTCATGGCCGCCCACCCCGAAGCCCGTCCGGCAAAGGCATTCCACACCATGACCGCCGAAGGCGACACCCAGAGCATGCTGGCCTTGCTCGCGGACCTGGCCAGGCCAGACTCAGACGACGAGGACGAGGATGAAGACCACGTATGCGACGGCAGCCATAACCACCACCACCACCACCAAGCGAAAGACCCCCTCCAAACCGCCCTCCAAGCCCAACGCCTCCTCACCTGGCGCGACCCGCTCAACAACCACCTCACCGCGCTGCACCTGGCCCTGGAATCGCAAAAGGAGGAAGCAGTCTGGTTGCTGCTATGGCTCGGCAGCGCCGTGGCCACATCCGAGTTCCCGCCGGCGGTGGTGCAAGCGGCGCAGGGGAACGGGGTGCCGCGGTTGCTGGAGCAGATCGCGGCCGCTGGAGCAGGCAGCAGCAGCAGCAGCAGCAGCGGGAAAGGGTCGGAGGAGGAGGTGCAGGATGTGAGGTTCGTGAGGGACGGAAAGGGCAGGACGCCGGGGGATGTGTGTTTGGAGTTGGGAGAGCCATGGACGAGGCTTGTGGAGGGGGGGTTGTTTGGGGGGTGGTGAGGAGAGGAGGAGGAGTCGTTGAGCGAGAGCCCTGTATGGGAGCTACTTAGCTACGGCCACAAAACCACTTTTGTTGAATCGGGCATCAGGAGTGGTATGGTTAGACATGTGAGTTGTGTTGAACCCGGGAATATGCATGGCGAGAGCTAGACGGACTGCTTCGATGTGATGATGGTTACTACCGCGGATAGACAAAAGTTATATGGCCATGCCACGGCCCATTTTGTTGTTTTTTGTAATTCTACGTGCCTGGACTATGGATGAATCACCATGAAACGGATGCCTGGGCTACCAGTGTACAATGCGTGATGCTCCTAAGGTGCATGGGTATGTTTCCTCGGCTCTGCAGTATCCAACCCACCCATTCAAGCTTTCGTCTTTACCATGACCACAGAGTGCCTCCTCATCAGGGGTATGAGACAGCAAAAACTCCCGACTCCATGCCGCCCAGCCAACTGACCTGGAGTCTCCCTAATCACCTTTTCGACTCACGGTCCCTATTCGCCAAAAGCTGGGACAGAATAAAGTGGCTAACGTCCTCGTCGGACCAGTAGCTGATGTGCGACGCGATGGTGTTGAGAGGGTTGATGTCGAGCACGCTCCTATGTTGGTCATCCACGTCAGCCAACTGATCCGAACTGTTAGGGTGTCTCCGAGTTCCCATCCACGGAAACACCGGGGGAAAAAAGCAGGCAGAGAACAAGGGGGAAGGGAACTCACTCCTGAATGCAATAATCCACCCTCCCATTCCTATTCAGCGCACGCACCTTCATCTCCTCCCGTCGCAACCTCTGCGCCTTGCGCTCCTCCTCGGCCCACTTCTCGCGGTTCAGCGTCAAGCTGTTCCTATGACTAGAAACGCTCCCTCCCGGCGAGGTGCTGCCCTTGTCTTTGCTGCCCTTCGCCGCCAGCTCAGCCCGACTCTTCTGGAACCGACTGAACAGCGTCTCGAGCTCGTCGTCAATGAGCGTCGCCTCCTTGGCCCCGTTGCCGTTTGCCAACTGGCGCATGCGCTCGGCCGTCTTTTCGCTGCGCTCCACGTCGGGGAAGGTCGTTGTGGTGGGGACAGGGGCCGCGGTGATGACGCCTATGGGGATGCTCATTCCGGTACTACCAGAGCTCGATGATTGCTGCGCCGGTCGCTGCGCTGACATCTTGGCCACCTCGTCGTTGCTGAGCCCCAAGCTGCGGTTGAGCAGGTTGCTAGCGATGCCCGCGCTGAGGCTGCTCCAGAGGCCGGACACGCTCTGGCCGACTTTGGCGCCGATGCCAGTCAGACCTTGCGGGGCGACGGAGCCGAAGAGGCTCTTCTTTGTATACGGTAAGGCCTGTGGTTTGAGCGTGGTCATGATGGGGGAGATGAGAGGCTCGATGCGGTACGAGATGGGATCGCTGGGGTGGAAGATGTTGTACAGCTGCTTGACCTTGGGCGAGGATACGCTGAAAGGAAGCCCCGTCACAGGGGAGATGCGTTGGTACAAGTGCGGCGGAGCGTTCAGAAGCGGGTCGTCCAAATAATCCGCGTCAAGGGGACTTTCTGTTGTTGGCGGAGCGTCGGGCGTGGTCCTGGCAGCGATGGTTCGACCCTTAAGCATCTGGAACAGACCAATGGGTGATCCCAGGCAATAGAGATCCTCGACTTCGAAATCGAACGCGAGCTCCTTTGACTCGGTCTCCTCAACGCGGGCGTGGGAGGCAGGCGGCAAGATGCGAAGCGGGTTCCATGGTGGTTCAGCAGTTTTAACCTTTTCCTTCTGCCGGCAGAGGATGTCGAACATGATAGCCGAACCGAGAGAGTGGGCGATGATGTGGACCTTGCCCTTGAACTCTGGGTTGCGCTGCTTGAAGACCTTGTAGATGCGATTGGACTCCTTCAGGACGATCTCTGCAATTTGCTCCCGATAGCTGCTTTGGTACAAGAGAACATCAAGAGCGAGGTCGCTGATGAGCGATCGTGCGAAGGCCACGCCTTCAATGGTGATGTCCTCGAGGGAAGGATCTAGATCTGGTGAGCATGCCATACCACAACATGGTGTCTAACTGAAGCAACACTCACATTCGTCCTCCTCGTTGCTGAGTATCTCGCCCAAATCGCGTTCTCCCCTCTTCGCCCTGCGCTTCGGGAAGTCAAGGTGATGTCGCCACATCACTGGCAACACCTGGACGCGGCAGTTCCCAAGGCCAGGCTCGTCGAGTTCCGAATTGAGCGCTTTGAGGTCCGAAGATGCCGAGTACACCGACTTCATTGTTTTCCGAAGCACATTGACGTCGTGAACAAAGTTGATGCTTTCCATCCTGCTGATAGTCAGTATCCCGTTGCAGCACGGTCGAGGGCGGCAGGTCATTTGTACCGTTTGGACAGCGACTGGCCGATGCCGTGCGTCACGAGCACAAGATGCTCAATCTTGCGTCCCTGGTTGTCGTCGGCCTTGGCATTGTACTCGTGCGCAATCTCCTTCTCCTCGCGCTTGCGGATTGCCTCCTCTTCGGCTTCCGGGTCATCGCCGCGCTCGATCAGGTTTGAGAGCTGTCGCGTGAGGCGGTTCCGCGTTGCCTCGAGGTTATCAGGAGGTGTTCGCTTCGAATCGGCCGACTCGGGAGGCGTCCCAGTCCCAGACCCCGTCTCAGGGGTTTGTTTTGGAGTCACAGATTGTTTGTCACCCGGTTCCTTGGAAGACGGCCGCACACCTGGGGGAGTTGATGAGCGTTTCTCGTCCCGAGCCTTCTTGGGCTCGGTATAGCCCCGGACAATTTTCATGCCCGCCATGTAACCTCCCCCCGAGAACTTCTCATACACGGTCGAGGTCACGCGCGAGAGCACGCTATCAGAGGACAACCATGCAGTTGTCGAGTCTTGGTAGGTTACAATGCTATTCATGTAGCTCCCAAAGAGGCGGTATGTTTGCGGCTGGAACTGGGCTGGAAGAGAAGCCCGTTTTGAGGCGGTTGATGTGCCTTCTTCGCCATCGGCTGTGGCCTTCTCGCCGTCAGCTGCCGGCTTCGGGGAAGCCGTTCTGGATGAAACCGAGGGGTATTGCCATGGCTTGATCTTGAGATAGCCCTCCTCCAGCTGCGCAGCTAGGTTCTCTTCGCAAGGTCGGAGCGTGGACCCGTCCACGTAGAACCAACTGCCGCGGCGGACCTCGTACACGGGGCCTTCCCAATAGGCCGGGGTCAACTCGCGGTCTTCGATGATGACATCAAACAGAAAGTCTTCGTTGACTGGCACTGTCGTTTTCGGCGTGGAGTCGCTCCGCACGCTCTCGGCCGAGATGGCCCGCGGACGTTTACCTGAGCGCGAACTCTCCGCGATCTGGTTCCTCTCCCGTTCCAACTCTTGCAACTTTTCTTGGTATGCCGTTTCAATGGCGCGCGAGTCGGATGCCGAGAAGGCAACGAATTTCTTGGGCTGCGGAGGTTTCGTAGTCCCGCCATTCTGTGGTGTCATAAACTTGGGCTTTCGCTTAGGGACCTGTTTACCATTTTGTCAGTAGCAATGCTTCGGGACAGTGAGCCACACACAGATGGGCACGCACATCGACGGCATGAAACCATTGGACATTCAAGGGGGGGCAGTCTGGCGGATAGCTTGCCAGACTGCGGCCGTAATAAGGGCTGGTAGCATGGTCGCCGGTGTTGGAGGGAATGCCGGGTGGGAGAGCGTCCTTTTGGGGTGGTGTCGAGCTGCGCGTGCTGGCCCAGGGGTTCAGGGAATCGACGGCAGAGGCGAGGTACGACTTCTCAGCCTTCTTCTCTGCCGTCCCCTGCGCCATTGCGCCAGCAACGAAACGGCCCAGAGGCCACCCGAACGGGAATCTCGCCGCTGGCTTCGAGGAGTGGAAGTATCGGAGGAATAGCTGGAGGTGGTGTTGTCCCAGCGAGGTGCAGGGACGGAGGCCGGCTAACAATGACGGCTCCAATGCTGCTACAGACACTCCGCTGCAGCCGAGCTCAGGTTGAGCTCAGAGCTACTTCGGACAAGGAATGAGGAAGGAGGGGAAGGGTTACGGAGCAGTCGGCGGCGTAAGGAGCGGTGGTGATGTGGAGGAGGGTGGCGCAAGGCGGGGGGAGGGAGGAAAGGCAGTGAGGGAGAATAATAAGTGACCTAGGGATGGATGGAAGCAGTTGCATGTGAGAATGGGCCAAGAGGCTGAGCTGCAGAAAAAGAGGAAAGCAGGTTTCTCAAGGAGCCAACAACAATGTTTCAAACACTGAGGTGCTGGCTGAGGAATTTGGGAAATACGTGGCCGTTTCAAGGTCTATTTGAGGCTTTAGTGATGCATAGGTCGTGGGTCCGAGTTTGGACCTGTTCTCATGCCGTGGTCATCTGAAGCTGTCATTGAACTTTTTGCTCACCAATGGACAAATGGAACAAGAACAAGCTCCGGATTGCCTATGACGGAATGCTTTGGAAAGTTGGCAGCTGAACATCCCACGCCCGCCTGCCGCCAGCCCTGTGTCAGCCGGACGCCAGGTCTGCAGCGGGCCGGCAACAGGCGTCATCCCGGCAGGCGCAACGTCACAGCTCTGATAAGATAAGGCCCTCAGTCTTGGCCAGGCTGCATGACGGGCGCCGAGTGCTGCAGGCAACCAGCTTGCCCCAGGCACCGCCAAGAGCAGCTGGGTGGGTCTCCGCAGTGGATCCTCTAGGTTGGTGGGGCACGACTTGGCGGGAAATTTGGAGTCATCTCGGAGAAATTGCCCCGCCTCCAACAAACAAAATATTCTGCCGCGACTGCTCTCGAGAGAGAGCGCATCCACATCCATCAACACTCCCACTCAACATCTCGAGATCCGCTACAAAGACACGAGACACAGAACCCCGAACTTCGAGCAACTCGGGTAATCAATATAACATCGTACAACCACCTACTCGCCATCGAAGTCGACTTACCTCTGCCGCGAACTCCATTCACGCCGTGCTTTGAGCTTCCCTGTCATGACCCGGTAGCGCTGAAGCGACCACGCGGAATCGTCCTCGTCGAAAGGCTTTCCCCGTCCTTGGGCCGCCTGTTCTCTTCCTAATCAATCAAGATGTCGTCGGCTCCGACAATGCGGCGGCGCAAGGAGCAGGTGGCCGATAGGGTACCGAAGCGCTTCAAGGCGCTCAAGTTTGGAGTCCAGTAGGTTGACCCTTTGAAGCGCTCGACGGCCTGTCTCGATGTTGCCTCCGTCGCGCCACCTCGCCATCAAGGCGCCAACTAATGTTCATTGCCTTCCAGGTCAAATCAAGATATCGTCAGCCAAGGTGTCCTCGAAGTGTCAGACAATCTGCTCTACGATGTCGAGAACCGCCGGACTCCGTTCCCTCATGGCCCTCTGGACCCTCGCTTGGTGAGCTACTGAGCCGCATCCCAGAATGTGCTCCCTAGTCTAACATCCTCCATAGGGAACCTCGAGCACGAACCGCGAAAGCAAATGCGCTACTTGCCACCTCGGCCTCCAGGACTGCCCTGGCCACTTTGGCCATGTTCGGCTCCCGTTGCCCGTGTTCCACATCGGCTATCTCAAATACATCCAGGCGACACTGCAAAACATCTGCAAAGACTGCTCCAGGGTCCTCCTGCAGGAACATGAGAAGCGCCAGTTCTTGAAGGAGTTGCGCCGTCCTGGAATCGACAACCTGCGCCGCTCCGCCATCCTCAAGCGCATCAACGAGCAGTGCCGCAAGGCGAGGACCTGCCCCTATTGTGGCTCGATCCAGGGCGTCATCCGGAAGCTTAGCGTCATGAAGCTCGTACACGACAAGTATGCAGCCTTCAACAAGTCGACTGCGCTCAGGAAGGTGGCTCCCGAGAGCAAGATTGAATTCGATGCCTCGTTCGAACAGGCAAAAAAGTATACCCCGGAGCTGGAGAAACACACTCGCAAGGCCATGGACGACCTCAATCCTCTCAAGGTTCTCAACCTCTTCAAAGCCATCAGTCCACTCGATTGCGAACTCTTGGGATTGGACCCCGCGGAAGGACGGCCAGAGATGTTTCTGTGGCAATACCTTCCCGCACCTCCCATTTGCATTCGCCCTTCTGTCGCCCAGGACAACGCCAGCAACGAAGACGACATTACGAGCAAGCTGTCTGAGATCATCTTGTATGCTGGTCATCTGCGGGAGTCTCTCAAGAAGGGCGTTGCGCTGCCTGTCATTATGGAGCAGTGGGAGTTCCTCCAGCTCCAGGTTGGCATGTATGTGAACAGTGACGTGCCGGGTCTGTACCAGCCAGGTTTTGGAAAGTCCACCCGCGGTTTTTGCCAGCGTCTCAAGGGCAAGCAGGGTCGCTTCCGTGGAAACCTGTCAGGAAAGCGTGTCGATTTCTCGGGCCGTACCGTCATTTCCCCGGATCCCAATCTTAGTATCGAACAGGTGGCGGTGCCCCAGTTGGTGGCCAAGAACCTCACATACCCCGAGCGTGTCAATCACGCAAATATCGAAAAGCTCAGAGAGCGCGTCATTAATGGACCCAATGAATGGCCCGGCGCCCAAGGCATCATCAAGAAGGATGGAGCCAAGTACAACCTCAAGATCGGTACCACGACGCTGCGCGAGAAGCATGCCGCCAGCCTCGAATTTGGCGACATCGTCGAACGGCACCTGGAGGATGACGACATTGTTCTTTTCAATCGCCAGCCGTCTCTACATAAGCTCAGTATCATGAGCCATCTCGTCAAGGTCCGCCCCTGGAGGACGTTCCGCCTCAACGAATGCGTGTGTACCCCGTACAATGCCGATTTCGACGGTGACGAGATGAACCTTCACGTCCCCCAGACAGAGGAAGCGCGCGCCGAGGCTATTAACCTCATGGGCGTCAAACACAATCTCATCACTCCCAAGAACGGCGAACCCATCATTGCAGCTACGCAAGATTTCATCACGGCCGCCTACTTGCTGAGCGGCAAGGATCGCTTCTTCGACCGGACGGCCTTCACCTACATTTGCACGCAGATGCTACTGGGCGATACTCACCTCGAACTCCCACCCCCTGCCATCCTGAAGCCCCGCATGCTGTGGACCGGCAAGCAGATTTTCAACGTCCTCATGCGCCCGAACAAGGAGTCACCCGTGCTGGTGAACCTTGACGCCAAGAACAAGGTGTTCAGCAAGAAGAAGGATGGCCAGATCCCAGATATGGACATTGACGACGCATTCCTGGTGGTCCGCAACTCGGAGGTTATGTGCGGGCGAATGGACAAGTCGACGGTGGGAGGAGGCAAGAAAAACTCGGTGTTCTATGTCATCCTCCGTGACTACGGGCCGGACTACGCGGTAGCCGCCATGAACCGTCTGGCGAAGCTGTGCGCGCGAACTCTGACGCTGCGCGGGTTTTCTATTGGTGTGGGAGATGTCTATCCCTCGGGTCCTCTGACCGAGCACAAGGCCAAGCTCGTCGAGGAGGCGTACAAGAAGTGTGACGCCCTTATTGAGACATACCGACAGGGCAAACTAGAAAAGTCTCCGGGTTGCAGTCTGGAAGAGACGCTCGAAAACCTCATCTCGGGTATCCTCAGCAAGGTCAGGCAACAGGCAGGCACGTACTGTGTCGACAATCTGAGCAGGAACAACGCGCCGCTTATCATGGCCCGGTCCGGGTCCAAGGGTTCCGACATCAACGTCGCCCAGATGGTGGCCTGCGTCGGACAGCAGATTATCAACGGCAAGCGTGTGGCGGATGGATTCCAGGACCGCACGTTGCCTCACTTCCACAAGAATGCTCGCCAGCCTCCGTCGAAGGGTTTCGTCCGCAACAGCTTCTACACTGGCCTCGTGCCGACCGAGTTCCTTTTCCACGCTATTTCCGGCAGAGAAGGTCTGGTCGATACGGCCGTCAAGACTGCCGAGACAGGATACATGTCTCGTCGGTTGATGAAATCGCTCGAAGACCTCTCGGTCAAGTACGACGACACGGTCCGAACATCCGAGGGTGGCATCGTCCAGTTCCAGTACGGCGCCGACAGGCTAGATCCCGTGGACATGGAGGGTGATGCGAAGCCGGTAGACTTCACTCGGACATGGAACCACGTGCAGAGCGTGACGTGGAGCAACGAGGAGGCATCGATGCTGCCGCGCGAGATCTTGGAGCTGTGTGACACGATCCTGAATGAAGAGCGGAACAAATACACAAGGCGCCATCTTGTCACGGGCGAGGAGCTCAAGTACGACGACAACACGATGCAGAAGAGCATGGACCACGAGGTTCTCATCGCCATTGACGAGCACGAGAGTATCCGCGTCTTCCTCAACACGGTCCGCGCCTTTGTGCGAGGACACGCCTTGAAGCTGGCCAAGGCGCGGAAGCTGGTCGGGCTGGACCCGGGCATACCGCCTGAGGATAAGGATATGGCTGAGGAGGTCGAGAAGGCGAAACCGGCCGGGGCGGACGGATCCGAGATGGATGTGGACTCTTGGGGTTCCGAAGAATCTGGAGAGTATGTCCTCAAGGAACTGCGCCAGAAGTTGTCGCAGGCCGATTACGAAGCGAGGGCCCAAGCCCACGTCGACCGTGTAGCGAAAGTGTCGGAGCGCACTCTGCGGCGCTTCATCCAGTTGTGCCTGCACAAGTACAAGAAGGCGCGGGTTGAACCAGGCCATGCGGTGGGTGCCGTCGGAGCGCAGTCCATTGGTGAGCCGGGCACCCAGATGACGCTCAAGACGTTCCACTTCGCCGGTGTTGCCGGTATGAGTATCACGCAAGGTGTGCCGCGTATCAAGGAAATCATCAACGCCTCCAAGCTCATCAGCACGCCGGTCATTACCTGTGAGCTGGAGAATAAGGTGGACATCAAGGCCGCCCGGGTCGTCAAGGGCCGCATCGAGAAGACGTACATCTCGGATGTCATCTCGTTCATCGACGACGAGTGGCTCCCTGATGTGGCCAAGATTGTCCTCAAAGTCGACCTGCAGGTGCTGTCCGACATGCAGCTGGGCATCACGGTTCGCGACATCGCCGATGCCATCGTCCGCAACAAGAAGCTCAAGCTCAAGGTCGAGCCAGGGGACCTGCGCGTCGGCCCCGACCGTGTCGAGGTCATTGTGCAAAACACCTGGACCGACGCCACAGCCGCGCGCAAGGCCGCCCGCACCCGCGCCGCAGCCATCGAGAAGGGCCAGGTGGTGCTCAGCACAGCCAAGGACGAAGCCGCGGCCGACTTCCAACTCCGCGTCAACTTCCTCAAGCGCACCATCCCCCAAGTGGTCATCTCGGGCTACCCCGAGGCGTCGCGCGCCATTATCGAGACGAGCGAGACCAACGAGCACAAGGTGCTTGTCGAAGGTTACGGCCTGCGGGCGTGCATGACGACGGAGGGCGTCATTGGCACCAAGTGCGTGACCAACTCGGTCATGGAGTGCCGCGACGTGCTGGGCATCGAGGCGGCGCGCACGACCATCGCCAAGGAAATCGGGCAAGTCATGGCGGGCATGGACATTGACCCCCGGCACATGGAGCTGCTGGCGGACGTGATGACGTACAAGGGCGAGATTCTGGGCATCACGCGCTTCGGCCTGGCCAAGATGCGCGACAGCGTGCTGCAGCTCGCGTCGTTTGAGAAGACGCCGGATCACCTATTTGATGCGGCCGCGGGGATGAAGATGGATCGCATTCTGGGTGTCAGTGAGTGCATCATCATGGGCCAGACCATGTCGATCGGCACGGGCGCGTTCCAAGTGGTCCGGCGGTTGGGAATCAGGGACCACCAGGTGGCGCCGAAGCCGACGCTGTTTGAGGACGCGTGGAGGAAGGATGAGATGGCGAGGCGGAAGGCGAGGATGGAGAAGAGGAGGAGTGCGGTGGGTACCGGCATTGGGGAGCAGAATGGTCCAGGGGTTGTTGCTGCGGCTGCTTGAGGAAGAGGGGAAAGGATAATCAAAAGTTGTGTGGGTGAGTAGGGGGTATGGAGTAGAGATTTTTGGTTGGTCAAGTTGGAGTTCATTCGAGTGTATATACATGCGGGAGGGTAATACAACATGGGCATCTGGGGTTTTTATTCTGGACTATGGGAGTTGAACGACAAGATAGACGTCAAAATGCATGGTGCTCTCGATGTCAGGTGGTTGGTTTGTGGTTGAGATTAAAGTGGTCACGTGAGTTGGCGCGTCATTTGCGTGTGAAGGCCCCACTCGGACCTTGGGGATCGCGTTTGTTGGAGGCATCGACGTCATTGATCGACTTCTCCACAGGCAACCATCACTCACTTCTCTGCTTTTCATTATCCTGTGAAGGCACTCAACAGACGGGGACTAAGTATTCATGAATTGATTGAGAAATTATCAAATACAATATCCCAAGATGTGTGGCCGTTACGCCATGGCCTTGGTATGTCCCAATGTCCACAAAACAACACATCCCATTATATCATATCATCATCATTCATATCCTCATTCAACTCCCTTGACTTGACACTTTCATCTCATCTCATCTCCAGTTCCACATGTGCTGACAGTCTGCCCGACGCAACACAGCGGCCGTCCCAGGTCCGCCGGATGCTCCAAGACGACGACATGCCCGTCGACGACGCCCCCGCCGACGAGGGCGACGGCGCCCCGCGGCAGGCGTATAACTTCGCCCCGGGATACCACGGGATCGTGTACCGCGCGGACGTGCCGGACACGGGCGCATCGCGGGACCGTCTCCATGCCCATGCGACGGGCGGCGAGGGGCAGCGGGATGTTGATGCTGCTCATGAGGAGGAGGAGGCTGGAGCCGGGGATGGTGGTGGTGATGATGATGATGCTCGTCATCCTGCTGACGAGAAGACTCAAGAAGGGGAGGAAGAGGGCAGCGGCGGGGCCCACCCCGCACAAACATCTCCGCCAACCTCCTCCCAGGTCCGCTACAAACTCCAATCCATGAAATGGGGCCTCGTCCCGTCCTGGACCCGCCGCACCCCGGATTACGCCACCACCCTCAAGACCATCAACTGCCGCGATGACTCGCTCGCCATGCCGGGGGGCATGTGGGCGTCCATGAAGAACCGCAAGCGCTGCATCGTGGTCGCGCAGGGGTTTTATGAATGGCGCAAGCAGGGCAAGGAGAAAGTCCCGCATTTCGTGAAGAGGAAGGACGGGAAGCTGATGTGCTTTGCTGGGTTGTGGGATTGCGTGCGGTACGATGATCAAAAGTCGGAAATTCAGGGGGAGGAGGAGGAGGAAGGTGACCACGCCCCGCCGCGGCCGTTGTACACGTACACCATCATCACCACGTCCAGCAACGAGCAGCTCAAGTTCCTGCACGACCGCATGCCTGTGATCCTGGAACCCGGGTCGGAGGCGATCTTTACGTGGCTGGACCCGGCGCGGACGCACTGGTCGCCCGAGCTGCAGGCGTTGCTGCGGCCGTTTGAGGGCGAGCTCGAGGTGTACCCCGTCAGCAAGGACGTGGGGAAGGTGGGGAATGAGTCGCCGAGTTTTGTGATCCCCGTGGCGAGCAGGGAGAATAAGGGGAATATTGCGAACTTCTTTGCTGCGGCGGCGGAGAAGAAGAAGCAGCAGATGAAGGAGGGGAGTTTGGCGGAGGATGGGAAGGCAAAACCGCAAGACCGGACAGCAACAGAGGTGAAGGAGGAGGAGGCAGAGGAAGAGTCACTCAAGAAGGAATCACATCACGACGAGGAGCAAGAACAACAGAAAGGTGCGAAACGCGCTGCTTCGCCGTCCCTGCTGCCGGGAACGCCGGTGAAGAAGAAGCCTGTAAAAGGTGAAGATGCGGCGTCGCCCGTGAAGCCAAAAGCTACACCGGTGAAGGCCAAGATTAGCGCGACGAAGAACCAGCCGAAGAAGACCAGCCCCGTCAAAGCGAAAGCGCAACAGGAGAAGGCGAAGGGGAGTCAGAAGATTACACGATTTTTTGCGGCTAAGACGTGATGTGGGCGGGCAGATGTGTTGGAGTGGTGTGTGCTCCCGCATCATAAGAGCGGGAAGGGGGTTTGTTTGTTTTGTTGGGGTGGCGTTGAGCTTTTCTTCTGGGTATGATATGTGGAAAATTGGTCCCATGGGATATACGGGCGGGCATGGGCCACTGTGTGTGTGTATACGTGTACGGGTACGGGTCAACAGGACGTCATGAGGCTTGCTGGGAAGGCGATATATCTTTCTTTTCACAATTGTCAAGGAACGAATTACATGAGTATGATATTGAACAACCAAATTGGCATTGCCTGCGTACCCCATATTTATTGACTTGCGTTCACGCCTGTACCAGAACAGCTCACAAGACAATCCTGGGCTTGTATTCCAGCAAAACAAACCTCCTAAGGGATGTGGGAGTGTGACTTCACATTGAGATGCTGAAAGCTCATTCCCTCCCTAGGAGGCGAGAATATGCTTGTTTACTAGCACATACAGTACATACAAGGGGGAAAATTCTTCCCCAGGGGAACACGCTATTAGTACCTGTGGTCCATCCCCAGCTGGAGACAACCACAAACAAGTAAATACAAACACTTTCTCATCTCTTCCCACCCAAACAAGTGAAGATAATGGTAGTGCATCTTACGTGACAACTGAACGGGTAGGGCGGGTTGGATACCAAACACCCTGAGGTGTTTCCTCTCATTCCGATCTGGACAGAGAACCAAACAAACCCCCAGGTAGGTAGGTAATTCGATGAGCATGCCTATCAGACGAAGATATGAATAGAGTAGCACCTGGCCGGCCGTTTGAAGACCACGCTCATCACAACATCTTGCGCGCAGCAGGACATTATCAATCTCACCTCCGTCCGGCAGGCGATGTATAATTAGATCATGTACGTATTTAGGCCTTGTAGGTAGGGAGGTAGGTATGCCGGTAGATAAGGTAGTAGCCGGCGTGATGTGATACACACTCCCCGACCTACCCGCTGTGCCTCTGCCTACCTAGCTACCTACCTACCTACTTATAGGAATGTCAATGGACAACTACCAATTACCGCGACCGTATGTCTATATTTACATCCTCCACCCCCCACGGTCCCGCACACAAAATCTGCATGCATGCAGCTCCGAGGCACTACCTGCCTAAGCTTCCGCCGTGTGCACTGTGATTAAGTAGATCCCAACCTGGCGGGACGCGCAAGAGAAGGATCTGAGTTGGGGGCGAGGGGAGAGGGGGCGGAAAGGTAGGTACGTACGCACGTCACCGTAGTACATGACTTACCTGAGGTGGCTTACCTAAGGTACCTATGAAAAGGTATGTACGTCACCTCCCTCCCTCCCTGAACCTATGTTGGTTGGTTGGGGGTTGGGGGCGGCGAGGACGGGTATTGCCCAGCATACCTAGGTAGGTATGTACTTTGCTCAGCAGGTCAAGAGGCGTATCGACTATGCATGTGCATATATGTAAAGGTATGAACGTCAGTATCTCGGAGTGGCTACCTAGCCTGGCCTGGGTGGACTGAGCTAGACGCTCTTGGGGCGTTCGTTTCCCGGCGTTTCGAGAATCTCAAGAGATACATAGATCTCCCCCGGTCGGCGGGACGCGCGCCGTCAGAGATCTTCTCATGCGTGTGATATGACTGGGAGATGGGGCGTGGTTGAATAGGCGCATACATATGCAGGTATTGCCGCTGCCACCGCGGGGAGCCCCATTTGGGGGGGGGCCATCTGGCATGGCATGGAGGGGGGAGGGGGTGAGGATAGGGGATCCGTCACGGCGGTAAAATGGGGTGTGTGTGTGTCTGCGCCTGTCTGTCTGTCTGTCTCTCTGTGTGTGCATGTGTAGTCGTATTCCGGTTGGTATCCCCTTCGCTTGGCTCTGTCCTGGCGCCGTTGGTGTGGTGTGGAGGTGGCTTGGTATGTATGTACGTATGGATGGAGAGAGGGACCTGCGTCCCGGCAGATGACGGCGTTAAGCTAACCTTGTTCCTTGCATTGGCGGGATGGAGAAAGGGGAGGGGGAGCGGGGGGCGTGTCGGAGAGAACAGAGCCGCAACGGTGCGCTAGCCGACGTCAGTCATGCCTGCGGTTCTTAACCCGGCGTCTAGGTGCTACTGACCCCGTGGGGGTGCCGCTGCCGTCGTCGCATAGTGATGTCCCAATCTTCGAGACTTCTTCTCTCCTCCAGGAGACACTTTCGGTCGGCCGCGCAGGCGATAACCGACATGTCGAGACGATGCGCGCCGCCCTCCCGAGCGGCGCTACCACGCGCCAAAGGCCAGTGAGGTCGGGCGGGAGCCGGGTTCCTCGTTGGCCACAGCCTAACCGGCGCGGATGTAGGTGTTGAGAAACCTTGGTATGTACATACATACCTGCAGGAAGACGCAGGCAAGATGCAGGCCACGGCTGTCGGTTGGCGTAGGGCTGGCTGGGTTGGTTGGGCGGGGTGAAGAGATGTTTCGTTTCTGGCGGGGGGTTGCGAACGGTCAAGAAACAAGATGCGTATGTAGGTATGTATAATTAGGGCGAGACAAGCAATCTTTGTGGCCAATGTTTGGTGGTCGTTGACGGTGTAAGTGGTGAGGATGTAGCGGTGGACCAATCGCAGCGCGGTGATGTTGGCGGCGTAGGCGCTGGGAGTCGCTGTAAGCGCCGGCTCGGCGTCAACCCCGATTCGCGCGCGGAACGGGAGCCGCATCATGGAAGAACGTTTTTGTTGTTTCTTGGTTCTCTTGTCTGGTTGTTTGGCTTGCCACGGCGTTTCGCTTTATACATGGAATGTTTGTTTCATAGACGAAGGGAAAACGTGATATGCTTAATATGGTAGCAAGTAAGTAACCATCTCTCACAGGTGAGGATCTGGGTTGACTGCTGCTTCGCGAACCTTGAGGTTCGAGCTTCTAGCAAGCTGGGAGGTAATTGCTCTGGACACTTTCGGGAGGAGGGGATTGTTGGTTGGAGGAAAGTAACTGGCGTCAACTCCTTAGGATTGCTTCTCCGGGCCAAAATGGCCGTGATCCGTGCTTCAAGGTTGAAGGTGACAACGTAGTTCTCCTCCCTATAATTCCATGTTAGCAGCAGAGGATAGGGTATCTGGGAAACGCCAACTCAAAGGCCCGAACATGTCGACGGGCGGTGGCACTGGGGCGTGCGGTGTATGAGATAGTACATACCCATGACACCGTTGATCCCGTCCCTGACCAAAGGGGTAACATACCCGGAACCAGACCAGTGTTTGTGTGTTTGTGTCAGCAAGTTTCATCTAGGCTCATAGGCTACCACGTATCCGTCTGTTTGACACAGCGTTCCAGAACTGTTCACGAAATATATCAGATTGTGGCTGGAAATCGACGAGCTGTGATAGGGCATGGCCTAAGGTGCTCGTAGAGGTTTTCGTTTGTCGCATGTAAGGCCTAGAAGCCACAGGTGAGAGGTGTGATGGGTCGTACTCCTGGGAAAGAAACATAGGTAATAGCCAGTAAATTGAACCATCAAGTTCATGCTTTACAGAGCAGTAACCGGGATGGATTGTTGCATCAGGATGAGTGCCTAACAGTAGGCAAAGTATCCAGCACTATTTGCTACCTGAGCTGCCCTACCAGATGGAAAACCACTAATAGTGATTACGACGCCAACATGCTGTCTAGCAGCGTTGCTTGTGTAAGTGGAGTGCTACCTATAGAGATAGTGTCACGCAATTCCCGAAAACGAACACCAAAGTCTCTGTCATCGCTGAATAAGAGACACCTGCGGAGTAGGTACATAGCTCGAGTGCTACTCATCCGGAGTTGGTCGACCTTCATTGATTGATCGAGACCTACTCCGTCAGTGATTGATGAATTGGTGGATGCTTGATGCTGCATGGAGCGTTGAAGCACAAAGTCAAGAGTGGGGAAAATAGAGAGACGCTCCTCGGTCGACCAATCGAAAGCATTCCAGGAGTGGAGGTTGCCCCATCAGGCGGCAGACGCCGTCAGCGCCAACTGCGCCAACAAATTGGCGCGACCGGCGTCAGAGCTCGGCTCTGTGGCTCTGTGTTTCTCGTGCATGAGAGTCGGAATGCAGGACGCAAGCCAGAAAAGGAAACGAATTGATTGTTCTGCTGCCTGAGGTTTCTTGTCTGCGCAAGGCAGGAATCGAAAAAGTGTGCCTCGGCTCTCTGATAGGCCACAACGCCCTTTGTCTCTCGAACAGAGATGAGCCAATCAGCAAGCAAGTTCCTCAGAAACGAAGCCGCGGGTGGCAGGGGCCCGGACTGCGCTTGCGCACAAGGAGCCGTGTTCGTCACAGTCGCGGCACCGTGCAGGTTACACCAACCGTGGGCCCCCCAAGCAACGCTCGTCCTGTCAGCGGCTCCGAAGCTTCGTCCGAACTTTCTCTTTCTTTCACTTGACAGCCTGCTTTCGCAATCACTTGCATCTGCCCTTGTCCAAGATTCGCCCCGGAGCGGCCGGTGCATGAACTTTCAATCCCGACTCGAAACAAACAGGCCCGAGGGAAAGGGAAAAATTGATTGCTAAAATTATCCCCCCGACAAAACGGGCCTTGATCCGGGCTGACCGAACACGATCGGGCTCGGAGCATTGCGAACTGCGGCGGATGTTTCATGGACGGTGAGGAGCATGAAGAAGCACGCCTGGGATCTTCCGGAGGTGTGTGGGGCACAATGACACCGGACGGGAGCATCGACAAAGGCCTTGAGGCGCACAGCACACGCAGAAGAGAACGACCTGATGTCCGCTCTCCGCGTCACCCCCCATCGCGGTTAGCGCAACGTGCTGTGGTGGTTACCCGAAGTTTCGCTCCGCTGCTCCCGTCAGCCAACCACCCGAACAAACGAACCACGCAAAACTGACATGGCAAGAGCCATTTCGGCACTTGGCCCAATCTGGTCCGCGGGCCATCACGGAGAAAAAAAAAGTGTTGGTCGCCGCGACGTGCTCCTCTTCCTCCGTAGCATCGATGCTCCCGTGGTGCAGCCTCACCAGCCCTTCTTGAGATGACTGTGTTCACCGCATCAGGCCCCCCTCAGACAGACGCGGCTGCGTAACCCCATAGTCCTGGGATTGGGCCGAAGTGAACGAGTGTTCGTCCGGGCCTTCTTTTCTGTCCCACCACCGCGGCGACGAGTGTTCGTTCGGAAGGGGTTGTTGGGCGGCTGATTTCTTCGTCCGCCATGGGACTCTTGCTCCATGATTCGTTGGAACAGCTGACATGCCCATGCCTCCGTTCAGAGAGACGACCCGAAACTGCGCAGTTGGGTGGAGCTTTCATCGGCGTTCAGTGAGGTGCCAACAGGAGTGGAGGCGTCGTCCGGCGGTGTTGCTGTCGACGGACAGCCCCCCGGGCCCCGCCACCGCCCCCGTCGTCGCCAACCTCGCCGAGGCGTGAGAGAAGGTGTGGAGACCTAAGGCGGTGCGCGCCGCCGAACTGTGGAGATGCGCGCTGAGGAAACCACAGAACGTCGCCGATGAAGACGTGTTGCGATGCGCCATTGGCCAGCGCAAGCCTCCAAAGCTCGCTTCGCCCGTCTATCACTAGCGGGCGTCCAGTTGATCGCGCCAGTGAGCTTTCGCCGCGGCTCACACGCCCCCGCTTGTTCACTCACCAAGCGCAGGCTGATCCCAGCGCGGGTTGGGGCTTTGGAAGGGGGAGAGATCCAACCAACAGGATGTCTCGATCGATGGTGTCCAACGTATGTATGTTCATGCCACCTTGCCTCGGGATTCAGCTAGGCTCTCTCACCAATTTAGCTCTCCACGTGCCGGCCGGCTTGATGAACGGATGGATGTAGGTAATGTTGGTGATGTCACGCCGCCACCTGAATCCGTCGAGGGATCTCATCACAGCGAGTGTTGAAGTCCAGACCTTCCAAGCCATCACCACGATCGGTTCCAACCCAGCCAATCCATTCCAGGAGCGAGATCGCCAGTGATGGGGGCCAAACTACCCGCTTCTGCACCACATACAGTGTGTGTGCCGCCCCGCTATGTATGTCTTGCCATGCCATGTGGGCATCGGTGAAGAGCACTCCATTCCCCTTCTCTCCAGTCCTTGGGGCCGGGCCCGAGGCTCAGGATCACAGGGCTATTGGCTTGCCTTGGGCACCGGGGAAGTGGTGTTGGGTCCGGTTAGGTATTTTTGGATTTAGGGTCCGGGGACGGGCTGCATCCAGCACCGTACTCAGTCAGCCATCGATAATTTTAATGGATGAAGACAGCGTAGCAGCTCTCTCTCCATGTATCATGTAGTGGTAGTATCATCGTTGTTGGGGATCAACAAATGTGCCATGCTGCATTACCTAACACACATCGCATTTCAGGTGAGGAAGATCGCTGCAAGGACCCCCGTTCCCTTCACTGTTCGCTTGCCATGTGGGCATGTCAGTGGAGGGGGGACACCAGAGTATGGGTACCGTAGCACTGGGACTTTTTCGTTGGTAAAAGTTCCCTCTGCTGAACTTCATGTTGGTTCCTTCGCGTTTATGACACGAGGTCGGTACCAGGAAGTGTTTCCAACCGCACGAGCCACATCGGAACGGCATAGAGTTGGCTTATTGACTTGCTGCCATTTTTGTGTCAATGTCATCTCTGTCAAGTGACATCTCGGGACGTTCTTGTACTAAATTACTACACAGTAGGCAGCATCATGAGAGTGTCTACGAAGCTAGCCGAAATCATTGCTCTGGACCTCATGCGTCCCGTCCGTCCCGTCCGTCCCTTTTGTCCACCTGTATAAGTCCTGACGGGCTTGCGTTGACTCAATTGTAACCCCTGACCTGGCGTGTCAGACATGGATTGAAACGTGGCGTACGGCGTCTCTCGTGGTCAAGGAAACGTGTCGGTGCAAGATCATGCCGTCTTTCGCTCCCTGTTCTCTTGGAAACGTCTTCTTCCATGGCAGGTAGGTGATCTTCACGAACCTGTATGTATGTCTTGTAGCGCGCGTGCCGCCCAAACTTGGCGCTTCTCCGGCATTTCAACCAGAGCCTTCAATCATGGATATTTCTCCTATTTGAGATTGGAGGTCTGCAAAGATGGACGACCAGGGCCTGGTACATTCGCAGCGTCGTAGCTTGCTGCCCGAGCGTGCATGTGTGAGGCCCATCAAGGTTGCTTGCTTGCAGCATGCTAACGGTAACGTCGGGACGGGACTTGTGAAGGGAGCCTGAACCAAGATCTTTGCGTTGTGCCAGTTGTCTAAACTACACCTGCGGTGACACTCGTGTCCCTCCCCCCCGAGATGCTGAGATGGGATGCTCCCGTCTTGTTCAGTCACACTGGACTCTGTGAGCAAGTAACAATGACCAGATTCAACTTCCAGTTTGACGGTTACAACGAGATCGGTATCCATCAGTAATACCACTCATACACCCCTCCTTCCCTTTTTCCACCCAAATCTTGGATGTCAAGTCATTTTGGCCCCCGACCTCCCCGATCCTTGGCGAAGTCAGGCACGGGAATTCTAGGGTCCCACCCGCAAACCGGGGTGTCTGTCATCATCCATCCATGAGATGCCCCGCCAGATCTCGCCGCGCCCATCATATCCATTTCTGCCGCGGGTGTCTGTGCGCTGTGACTGGCGAAGAGGCTCGAGACGTCGTGTGAATCTCGGTTTTGCGGCGCTTGTTTCACCAGAGATGGAAGTCTGGTACCAATCTACTCATACTTACAGCACGTTCCACAGCCCGCTTCCCCCCTCGCTCTGCGATTCGATCGGAGAATGGCTATCGGTGAGAAGGATGGGAGGATGGCGAATCTCTTCCAGCACGCCCATATGTCCACCAGCAACACTTTGTTCGTGCTTCATGGACATATCCCGCTAACGGAACTGATGAGACCGCAAATGCCAGCAGACCTACTAACAGTAAACCATCGGCTTGGTCTGTCGTTGGTTAGTTGCCTCGCCGTGGGCTGGAGAGGTGATTCCGGCCGGCAGTGCCGCACTCACGCCTCATCTCCCACCCCCAAATCGAGGCCGCCGCCGCCCCGTTCCCGTCTCCCGACAGGCGCAGCATGAGGTTAATCGCGCGTCAAAAATAGACACTGGGACATGACATGACGTGCCAACCGAAAGCCAAGCGCCGTCTGTGAAACTTATATTCCCCGACAGCGTGACAGGAGGGAGCATGACACGGAGAAATTGCCGGTTCATCTCCAGGAGTTAGCTTAGCTATTACTTGCTATTCTTCTTTGATGAGGACAAGACTGCATTGCGCTTCACTTGAGCAGAACGGGAATGCTTATGTCTCTCGGGATGGACCGCGTGTATGCGTGTTCTGTTTCTTGTTGATCAGGAAGTTTACCGCAAGTTAAGCGCATGATCTCCGGATGGGTGGTTGTGAGCATGATTCAACATGGATCAGCGTCACCACAGCACGGCTTGGATCGCCGCTGTTCCCAGGTCGGCCTGAAGCTGTCACCAAGAGTTTCAAGAAGAGCAAATACGTAGACAATCTGCTACCTGTAGCCCAAACACTTACACGGACGACCAGTCCTTGGCGGCCGTTCATCCTGGCCTTGTCCCAACCTGGATCTTGACGTTTTAGATGTTGCTACGTCTACTTAACTTTATTTTAGAAACTCTATCAATGGCTACAATTCCTTGCAACTCACACACACATCTTCTCAAATTCCATCACAGGGAGTGTGTTCACGCAGAAAGCTGCGAGGTCCAATCTGAGGCGACGGCTGGGTGGCCCACTCTCGTTCGGCCACACCCCCCGCCATTCCCGGTATGTCGCGCCTCGCACGGTGGGGCTTCAGCACGCAGCAACGGGCACGAATCCAGGGCTGGTAAGAACGGATGCACGAGCACCGGGGCCAATGCCCAGTGGCTGCCAGCAGGTGCGGTGCGGTGCGGTGCAGAGGGACGCCCCACTGATGGATGCACTCCCTGCCCGTGGACGGGTCCACCCCAGGAAGAAGGAGTGGAGGTGGGGCCCTTTTTGAATCCCCGTCCTTTCCCTTTCCCTTGGGCGCATCGCAGCGAAGGCACCTCAGCCTGGAGTGCGGAAGGAACCCACAGCCTGGTCGGCGCCTGCTAATCCTTTCACTTTTCCTCATCTTCCCATGCCGGTTCGGGCCCATCTTGCTGCCCGCCCAGCTCCTGCCCTGTGCTTGTGCTGCAGCCTGGTCACACGCGAGCAAATCGCCGCGCCTTCCAGGTGCAAAGCGTCCAAAGCGTCCAAAGCCGAAGCGGCTGCGTCCGTCTGCTGATTCATCATCCAGCGGGTCCTCTCTCTTTCTACACGCCCATCCCAATCTCTCATCATCTCACTCTTTCTGAACCAACTTCTCTTACACCCTTACCCTTACCTTCCTCACCCTCCCACCTTTGTTCCCCGCTTGACCTCAACCTCGACCTCACCACACACACACACACACACACACACACATCTCGAAATTTTAATCTTTTCTGGGTTGAGAACCAAGAATCTCAACTCGGCCCTCGAAGCACCAACGCCAACAATCTCGTTGTGTGCATGTTCCCCGCGCCTGCTCCCTCGGATCCCGGGAATCCACTCGCTTAGATCCGCCGCCGCCGCCGCCGAGCATTGTCCATCGCAGCAGCAGAGACAGCGTCCCATTTATCAGGCTCTCTTCTCCCCCGCCGTCCATTTTCCACACGTTCCGCCTTTCGCGCTCCCTGCGCTATTCTGCGCGTCCAACCAACACATTCCCAGCTCCAATATCAACTTCCACGCGCAATCCTATCAGCTACGCGCGTTTTTCGAACTTGACAAACTCGCGACGCCAGCTGCGCAATCGAATTCCACTGACGAAACGTTGGACTTGCTCGCGTCTGCAAGCCGCGCTCCTCCGTCGTCGCTGCTGCTACGGGCTCCAAAGACCTCACGGTGCCTGGATTACTAACTGTTTTCTTTTCTGATCGCATCGAGCGCCGTGGAGGAGGATTGGGGAAGCGCCCTGGGGCGTTGGTGTGAGTGGACATGTCCAGTTTCACAGCATTGAACGGGGGCTCGCCAAGGCCGACGGATGGGACCAACGGGACGACCACGACCGATGGAGATCGGGCAAGTAGGCAGCCTGTGAGCTCGGAGCAGAGGGCCACCGACGAGCAACATCAACAGCAACAGCATAGCCAGCACCACCCCGCCGACCTAAGGGATCGAGAGCGCGAACTCCGCGAGCCCGAAGTGCGCAAGCCCGCCAACCACGAGCGCATCCCGCCCGACGGTCCGCCATCGTATCCCGATGGCGAAACTTCGCACAAGCGCAAGCGTTCATTGTCCGACTCACCGAGGCGAGAGCGCATCCCATCGCCGCCGACGAGGACCGAGAGGCTAGACGGGCCAGACCGTGACCGTCAGGACCGTCCTGACCGTCCCGAGCAGCAGCAGCAGCAGCAACCGCCGCAACGTCCACGGATCGATACGGGCGATGGTGGCGCCGCGTCACAGCCGCCGCGCGAAGTTTCACGAGAGGATGCACGGGACAACGCCGAAAATTGGCAACGCCCTCAGCAACCTGCCAGGGAAGAGCGGACTTCGAGCTATGAGGCTCCCTACTCGGCCAACCCGATGTCAGGGCAGTCCGAAGAGCCCATGAGCGACGCGATGCGCAGGGCAGCGAGCCACGGCGAGGACGAACAAAGTCCGGATGGCGACGACCGTTCCCCGTATCCCGGCCCCTACACGCCCGTCGAGCCGCGCAAGGATGGTGTCGTCCAGGCCGACCCCAAGAAACGCAAGCGCAACTTTAGCAATCGGACCAAGACCGGCTGCCTCACTTGTCGGAAGCGCAAGAAGAAGTGCGATGAGCAGAAGCCTGAGTGTGAGTTGTTCCCCTCCGTCCCCGCCTTTTCCGTGCGTGTTTGGCCCGTTTTTGCGGCCAGACGCGTAGATTGTGTTTACATGCCTACTCTATGCGGCCGCATTTAGCGGCCTCATCAGGTCCGAGTCCCGGCCGACAACTGACATTCTATGGCAGGTGTAAACTGTATAAGGGGCGGCTTCGTCTGCGCCGGATATCCACCCCAGAGAGGGGCCTGGCCCAACAAGCCGGACAACAAACCCGCCCAAGTCACCATCGAATCCAAGGACCCGAACTACGTACCTCCTGGAGCCTACGGAATGCCCCAGCAACCACCACCTTACGGCGCGCCCCAACCTCCGCAACCAGGCCAGCTACCAAAGCGCGACTCGCTCCCTTACACTCGCGGCCAGCCTACGTTGCGCATCACGCCGCCGCAAGGCCGCCCTCTGCAAACGGACGACGACCGCTTGACCGCTTCCACCATGCCGAGCTCCATCATCAGCCCTGACAACAAGCTCTCGGCCTTGTCCGGCTACCCGACGTCGGCCACCTCGGCCAATGTGTTCCCGACCCCCGTCAGCGCCGCGGTGTCGGCATTCTCAGACCGCACCCCCAAGGAGTACCAGCGGGTGCCGCCGCTCCATGACCTCACTCGGACGGACCCGGATCAACAACCACCGCCGCCCCCGCCGCCTCCGCAGAGCAGCACCCTTAGCCATCCTCCGTTCAACAGCATGCTCCACAGCGGCAGGACGTCGACTCCGCCTGCTCCTCCGTCGTCCATCTCTCAAGGTGGCGCTCAAGCAACCGCACAGCTTGCCCTGACGCACACGCAGTTCCCCTCGGACCGGCCGCGTCGTCAGAAGGACGAAATGCTCAACGGGCGGCCGTACTATCCGTTCGACAAGGAGCTGGTTTTGGAGCGGGAGCGCTGCAACGCGGCCTGCTGGCGCTTCAACAACTCGACCAACCCCAACTTGGGCGTCTCGCCGGCGGAGCGTGCTCGCTTGTTCCGCGACATTTTGCAGCCGCGTGAGGGCGTCCAGCTGTCGCCTACCGTTGTGTCGCCCGTGACTCATACCGGGCGCGTCGGCGAGAATGCCACGGTCGAGGCACCCTTCAATTGCGACTACGGATATAATATCCACATTGGCAACAATGTGTCGATCGGCCGCAATTGCCTCATCAACGACGTCTGCGAGGTCAAGATTGGAAACAATGTCATCATTAGCCCCAATGTCTGCATCTACACGGGCACCTGCAGCACCAACCCGCGCTATCGCAACGGGAACCAGGGTACCCAGTACGGAAAGCCGGTCATTATTGAGGACGATGTGTGGATTGCTGCCAACGTGGTTATCTTGCCTGGTGTGCGGATTGGGAAGGGTTCAACTGTTGGCGCTGGCTCCGTTGTCACGAGGGTGAGTCTTTTTTTGTTGATGCTTATATCACCGATTGAGCCTGAACATACATGCTGACTGATGTGTTCGATAGGATGTGGCCAACTGGAGCGTCTACATGGGCAACAAGGCTGGTCATCGCAGGGGCATTGCGCCCATCTGAGCTTGACCCCCGTCTTGTCTCCCAAAACTTGCGCATTTTCCCTTTTCGATTTCTTCCCCTGGCTTACCGTATGGTCTTTTAAAAATCTGACAACGACGGGTTGACTGGCTCGACCTGTTGGTTGTTTTCTTCTGTTTCTTTTGGTTACGGCTGGTGGCGGCTCTGATGAGTTTTGTTTTGTCTTGATTTTGGCCCCCTCTTCCCCCCAATGATACCCACAATGATTTTTTCTGTTTTTGTAACACCGTCCTGTCATTTCTGTCTACCTACGCTCGCGCGTGCCGTGTGTGTATGTGTGTGTGTGTGTGCCTCTTGTCGTATGTCCCCCCCGTTTTTATGTATGTATGCATGTATGTATGTATGTACCTACCCTGATGTCTTGGATTCGGACTATTACACTGGAATATGGGGATGGATGGGAATGGAGATGGGGATGGGGATGGGAGCGGGTTGGGATAAATGGATGGATGAAGTTTGACGGCCCTAAGAAGATTTTTTTTGCGAAGATATATCACTGAATTGCTTTTTCTTCTTCCCTGTTTAGTTAAGAGGATGATACAGAGTAGAGTACGTGGTAATGAGAACGAGATATGGGAGTGCGATTCATTCGGGTTCTTGTCTTGTTGTTGCCACCTCTGTGTGTGAGACAACAAAAACGAATCCGTTGGTGCTGCCATAGTCAGTGCACCTTATATAGCGCCTCTGCTTGTCACACACCCCCCAGATCGAGGCGAGTAGCCGAGGTCTGAGCCACTTGTGCACTGTTTTTACCTGTATATTCGGAGTCCCAGGACCTGATGTTTGCTGGGGTTGTTGCTCCAGGTGTGATTTTTACTGACGCCACCCTAAAACGTCACTACAGGTCGTGACAAGTGTGAATTGAACTCAGGACCTCTTGAGAGGTATGGAGAGGATAAGTGGAGCACTAACTGCGCGTACTAACCACTGCGCCAACTCGAAGAGTCCGGG
>NW_027191433.1:367758-451348 GCF_041956435.1 Mycothermus thermophilus | reverse complement strand
CTCATAACTGAGACAACAAAAACGAATCCGTTGGTGCTGCCATAGTCAGTGCACCTTATATAGCGCCTCTGCTTGTCACAGTGTGTGATTGATGTTTTCTGAAAGTGTGATGCTGCTTGTCTCCTGGCCGTATTAGGTCTTGGAGGATTTACTTGGTTCGATATTATTCCTACTGACCATGTCGACTGTTTGGAAACTCATTTGCTAATAACCCCAAGCTTTCATTCCGAATTAATAGTTGGAGTTATGTAAACACGTCCTCGTCGATTACAATACGTAGAGCTGTTCCTGGTATCTCGGTTCAAACGACCCGGCACCAGTTCGTAGTACCTGAGATTTGCTTTGTGTTTCTCTGCTATTACTACACTCATCTTGTCTGTGTATGTGAGGAGGCCGCCTACGGAATATTGCCTTGACCAGTCTAGCAGGCCAGTCCAGCAGGCCAGTCTAGCAGGCCAGGTCAGGCCAGGCCGGGACCGATCATGGTTTTCTCCGGCTCTGTTCGCGGCCTTTCCATTTAGTACATGGATGTATGGATGTATATACAACGTGGTCAACTCCATAACAAATATTGACCGGCATTGAGGCCTTGGAACTGGTCTATATAATAATATGTAAACCCGGCCGCCGATGTGGTCGACTGATGGGGGCCGGTCCAGGTCAAGGTGAATAATTAGTGAGGTAACCAACGTTGGCTTCTACAGTACTACTTATTACCTATACTGCCATACGCAGCAGGCAGCCAAAAGCTCGGAGAGGAGTGAAAGAGTAGGATATTAGGTGGAAGGTTCGGTCAAGACCCTTCCGCAGTCGGCCCGGTTTGTGGTTTTTTGTGTGTTTGTTTGGGCCTCTGAGTTGGGCTGGGCTGGGCTGGGCCGCTGGGGTGATGGCCGGCCGGCCGGCCGGCCAGCCGGCTGGGAGGAAGGGAGGGAGGTAAAGATTTGTTGTGAGGGATTTGGGCGGATTGAATTACTACGCTATTACGTCTTGTTGCGTGTGAAATTATTTGTTGTTGTTGTGTAGTTGCTTGTGTTGTTGTCGGGAGGGGTTGAGAGGTGTGATGTGGTTTTGGTGCTTTTGTGTTGTCTCGTTGGGAATGAATGTAATGTGGTTACTACCCGCTGGTCAGGCGTTGCGGTGATTGGGGGAATGAATGTTTTGGCAAGTCAGGGGTCGGAAGGGAGGTGCGTAAACAAACTGTTGCTCCGATCCCTCCGTCCCTCCCTTCCTCCACGCGATCTCCACGTGCGGAATGTGTTCCGAGGGGATTGAGAGATCTATTACTGTGTTACAGAAAGCCTGGAACTTTGGCCTTAGACCCAGGGCCTGGTCGAATGCCGAGTATGATGGTGTTGGCCGTGTTAATGATGATGTGGTTGATGCCATTTCATGGTCCCATGGTTGTGAAATATGAATAATATTTACCTACTATGCCGTACATACAGAGTTTACATAAGAGTAAGAAGCATGGTGAAGACATTCGAGGATATTACTTTGTAAAGACTTGACTAATAATAGCCAGGTCAGACCTCCAAGACCGTTCAAACAAGCAACATCATCTCTCTTCCGGATGGTGAACGACAAATTCCGCACTCCCTTCCCTAGGTAGGTACTCTGCTGCCACCGCCGCAGGCGCCGAAAATCACATGCGCTTGTTTTACGATGAAATTAGCAGCACACACGGCATTGATTCGCCGCTGATCAGTTTGTCCATATCCATCCGTGGACCAGGTATTTTGGTATGAACGTAGTATGGAAGGATTCTGAAAAAATCCTTCCGGAGCGGAGCCGCATTGTATGTGGGGGTGATGATGAAATTGGTTTTTTTTTACCACTGCATATCCTGGTCTCCGAGATGTATGAAGCACTCACTTTGGTTCTGTGTGCTTGGGATGCTGAGATGATGGGGTGAGGATTATTCCCCGATTGCTTCTTACATATGAGTACATATCTATTAAACAAGGCTTTTCCAAAGCCGGCCCGATCCTCATCCGGATAAGGTACAGTACCTAGCGTAAAATATCCCGCGTTTCGGGCCGCGGTCAGGTCGGTTGCTGCGTCTCTGCGGCGCGGCGCGGCACGGAAGACGGATGGTTGAGTGAGTACCACCAACCAACCGCACGGGGGACCCGGATTCTGGAACAACGGGATGGAACTTTGCGGGATGTTCTCTGTAATTATGGGCCGGAGTAACCTTTGCGAAGTTAAGTCGATCTCAAAATAACCACCAACGGCCTGTTCGTTGCTACTAATGACAGCGTATCCCATTGTCACGCAACCCTCCACGTATCGGGATCTTCTCAGAACAAAGGCAAGCTAAGCTAGCCATGTAACTTCACCGACGACGACGACAACGACTCATACGGATGGTTACATAAGGTATGTGGTTGACCCGGCCTACTAGTCATATTAGTGACCGACCAAGCGACCCAACTGCTCCAAACGCGTTTGATCGGGCTTGGGCTTCAAAACCAACCGATCAGGTGCATGAGGCTGACGGCCGGGCTGCCGGGCCAGACGGTCGGTCAGTTGGTCGGTCGGTCAAAACATGGACGCGTTTGTGCCTCATTTGGAACCCCCGAGTGTCCGGGCGGAAAAGAAACCGAAGAAACAAGGACCTCCGGGTTGATTTGTTGGTTGGTTGGCTGGTTGGGCCAAGTAAGTGATCCTTCGCGGAGGTCTGCTCAATATTCTCGTCGGTCACGTCGGGAGGTGAAGTAAGAAGGGTGAGGACAATCGGGCCAAAGATTGAGACGGCCTGGCTTGCTTTCTTGCTTGCTTATCCTGCAACGGGCCTTTGTAAGGCCGGACTTGGGGTGTTCGGTCTACGGCTCAGTTTCGGTAACTCAAGGGGTTGGCTGTAATACATACAACCCAACCGGGTATCACCAGCAACAAAGAAAGCTTCGTCTGGAGCTATTTACGGAGTAACTCATCTGCGTCAGCGGGTGTTCTAAAGGGGAGAGTCTCGGTTGCCAGTCCCAGGGTTCAACGGCATGAGATGTAGGGCATATGTAGATGTAGTTGGACCCAGCGAATCCCCCAGCCCTCATGAACCTCCAAGTTTGCCTAGTGGGATAACGGATCTCGCACTTCAAGCAACATAAATGAACTGGTAACTGAACGGGATGATACTAATATCCCCAAGCACCACAGACCTTCACCACTCTATAGCCAGCTGGTAGTGAGACAAGACGTAGGCCAATAACCCCGACCTGGTCTCATGACTCATGGGATTCATGTAAGCACTGTTGGGGCTTGCAAGTTGCGTGATCGGGTTCTCTACCTAGAGAGTTAGGACGGCTCGGAATACTTGTTCGCTAAGCCATTTCAGTTACTCAAGGGTCTACACTCCAGCGTTTGCTGGAATGATCATAGCTCTTGTTCAGATGTGGATGGCCAAGGTTATTCCCTCTTGCCCGGACAATCGCGTCTTTCTTCCTGGCATATGAATTTGCTTAGGACGCTGTTAATGATGAGGATGGTGTCATCCCCAGCTTTCCTCAATAGTACAACGTCATGTCCCGCGCATAACCTGGGTATTTATCGCAAACAAAAAATCTCCTGCCCAAGAGGAATGCGCACTTCTCCCTCCAAGAGAGGTCGCAAGGTCTTATAGTAACTACCAACCATCTACCCGCAGCCTACTTCTTCAACCTCTTCGCACTCTTATCACTCGTCGAGCTCAACTCACTCGCGCTCCGTTTATGTCCCGTCTTCTCCCCGCCCACCTCTTCCTCTGGCTGTTGTTGTTGTTCCCCATCCTCCTTCTTGATGACGCCATCCGCATCAGCACCCGCATCCGCAGGAGCATCTTCACCTCCCCCAGGCTGTCCGTCACCCCCTCCCGTCGACGCCGCCTTGGCCGGTTCAGCTCCTTCTGGCGCCGCCGCCGCAGCATCAGCACCACCACCACCGGACTCCGCTCCTGGCCCGTCCTCCTTTTTGTCCTTCTCCTCCTGCTGCTCCCCTCCTTCCTTCTCTGCCCCTTTCTCCGCATTCTCAACCTTACTATCCTTCCCCTCCCCCTCATCCCCACCAGCCCCGCCCTCTTCCTTCTCCTTCTCCTTCTCCTTCTCCGCCTCCGCCGCCGCCGCCGCAGCCTTGGCCTTCTCCCTCTCCGCTTTCTTGGCCTCCTCCAACCGAATCTCGGCATCCAGCTTATCGCTCAGCTTCCTCAGATCCACGAGCGCCGTGACCGCGACCCAGAGCTGCTCAAACTGCGCCGTGACGGCGGCCGTCGGCATGATGAGCCGCGGCGGCACGTCGAGCTCCGCCAGCGCGTTGGTCATGCGCAGCTGCTGCTGGCCCGACTTGTGGCTGTAGAGCTTATTGATGCGCTCGTACCGGAACGTCGGCCCGGAGCCCAGGCGGTCGTGGTACGACACGCCGTACACCTGCTCTTCCTGCGCCGAGAGCTTGCGGCGCTCGGGCTGCTGCGCCGCGGAGCCCTTCTTCTTGTTGGCGGCTGCCGCGGAGGCCGAGGCCGAGGCGGCGGCGGGGGCTGTGGTGGACGTGGCGGTGGTGGGGGTGGGTTCGGCCGAGGCGGGCCCGCGAGCGTCCGACTCGCGCCGGCTAGACGAGGCGGCGATGCTCTCGCGGCGGTTGGCGGGTGCGGTGGCGGATTCGGGACCGGCGCTGGCCGGGCCGGCGCTGTTGGGGCTCGCGCCGTCGTTCGGGCCGAGGATGCTCTTGCGCTTCTTGGCCTTGTCGGTGGACATGAGGTTCTGCAGAAGGGTTTGGAGGCCGGCGGAGCTCTTGAACGCGGTGATGTCCTTGTCGGTGGCGGGGAAGTCGAGGCGGTTGTAGAGCTCGCGGCGCTCCTCGTTGAAGCGCTCGGTGCGGGCCATGATGCGCTTGATCTCGAGAAGCAGTGACTCCTCCTCGCGCGCCTCGTCCCGGGACCGGGCCATGGTATTGAGGGCGAATTCCTTTCGCCGGCGCTCCTGTTCCGGGTTGAAGTTTTGCATCATCTCGTAGAGCTCGAACTCCGGGCGTGTCATGTACTGGGCGGGCTTGTTCACGGCCATCATCTTGGCAGCCACTTCGTAGTAGCGGGCCTTGAGTTCCTCCATGGAGCGCGGCTTAGGCGCGGGCATCACGGCGGTGCTCTCCTGTCCTGCAAGCTCGGGTGGAGGCGCGGGAGAGTACTCGTAACGATCCCAAATGATGGGCCAGCGCAGGTCGTAATCGCGGCAGAGCTCCATCAAGTAGTCCGTCTCCTCCTTTGTCCACTCGCTGCTTTGCAGGTTGGCTCGGTATTGGTCGTCTGTGTACTCGGGCACCGATACTTTGACGTTGAACTTTGCGAACGCCGAGTCTTCGGGTTGGTCGTCCCTGGATCCGTCTGGCGCTGGCTGGCCATCGGGTGCGCCATCGGGCGGGGGGCCATGGTCCGTCTTTCGCCTCCAGTGCCGCAGCACGAGGGCGCCGCCATCATTCCTCGCCGAGTTGGTAAACGGCTTGAGTTCCCATCGCGCAGCGGGTTTCCGGCTCGCAAATCGGCGCTTCTTGTAAAATGAGACTTCTGGGACGATGGCGATGGGATTGTCGCCGCCGAGGTTCTGGACTTCGCGGGCGAGGCCCTTGAGGTTTGGTCGAGGGCCTGTTGTTTTTTGCTTCTTGGAGGGGCGGGGGGTGGAGGAGTCGGAGGGGAGGTTGAGGACGTCGCGTAGGTCGTTGGATGTCATGATGTCGGCACTTGAGTGTTTTTTTCTGGGGTGTCGGTTGCTGTCGGGTCGCGTCGCGGCTCAATTGAACTTGTCGCGTTCAGAGCCCAAATGCGACCCCAGTTCCGTCGGGAAAGACCTCGGAGAGACTGATTAATTGAAATGGGTATCTAGAACAAAAATCCTCCCAGTAAAATTACATCATTTTCCGCTCCTGCGATGATCAAGTCGATGGGTTTGTTGATGGTAGGATGAGGTGCGGGACGTGGATTGACGTTGTCGAAGTTGCGTATCGATTGTATTTTTCCCACGGCCGCGGCCGCACGATGGTAATTTACGCCGTCTTGCAGCCTCCGGGGCCGTCTCAAGCTCCAACTCGGTATCATACCGTATCACCCAAAGACACCCCTGTCAAAGCACGTGACTGGGCTGATCCCCCCTGGTCCAGATTTCCTTGAACGTGGCAGCTTCTGGGCTTGGCCCCTGTCCGCACCGTCGTGGAGCACTCACTCCTGGTGCTGCTGCCAAACTTGAACTTTCTCGACGACAACGACGACGACGGCGACAACGATAACGACAACCCACCCAATTCGCCCTCCACCACCCCGATCCCGAATCTTCCCTTCCCTCCCTCCCGTCTGTCCCGCAGCGACAGGCGGTCCACCGATTCCACCCACCGCTTCAACTTCAACCCACCATCCCAAAAGATGAGGCCGCTCCTCCCACTCCTCTCGCTGGCCGGCATGGCCCAGGCCCTCTACTTCTACATCGATGTCACCCAGCCCAAGTGCTTCTTCGAAGACCTGCCCAAGGACACTCTAGTAGTGGGCAAGTACCTTGCCGAGGAATACGACGAGCAGCGCGGCGCCTGGGCCCGCCACGACGGCATCAGCATCTACATCTCGGTCGATGTACGTCCAAACCTTCTTCTCTCAACACAACACCAACCCAAGTTGTGTGTGTTAACCCACCCCCTCCCTACAGGAAACCTTCGACAACGACCACCGCGTCGTCTCCAAGCGCGGCGGTTCCCAAGGCAAATTCACCTTCACCGCGGCCGAATCCGGCGAGCACAAGCTGTGCTTCACCCCGTCCTCCAACAGCGGGCGGTCCGGCTGGCTGTCGACGGCCGCCCCCAACGGCGGCATCCGCCTGCACCTGGACGTGGCTATCGGCGAGACCAGCTCGCTGGACGGCGCCGACAAAAGCAAGATGGAGGACCTGGCCTCGCGCGTGCGCGACCTGAACGCAAGGTTGAACGATATCCGGAGGGAGCAGGTGTTTCAGCGGGTATGTTTTTTGCTTTTCCCCTCCGTCCTTTCGATCGACACAATGTCGCCAGCAAGAGAGCAAAAAAGCTGACCTCTTCTCGTACTACAGGAACGCGAAGCCGAATTCCGTGATCAGTCCGAGAGCACCAATGCCCGCGTCGTCCGGTGGATTCTTATCCAGCTGGTTGTCCTCGCCGTTACCTGCACCTGGCAGCTGTCGCACCTGCGGTCCTTCTTCATCAAGCAGAAGCTCACATAAACGGAGTGGAAAGAACGGGAGATGGAGAGGCAGCCGGAAAGACGAAGAAAACAAAAGCCAGGGAAAAATGGAGGTGTGGGCTTTTTTCATACTCCAGAGGAAAACAAAAAAATGGCCATTTCCCCCGATTTTCGGTCCTCAAAATGCTGGATATACCAACAACCTCGGCGATGGGTATGGCAAATTCATTGTCTTCTCCGACAGGTTTTCTCTGTTCTAGGCAAACCAACGTTCAAGATCCATCAACACCCGAGGATAGGACCAGAAGAGGGGGGATACGAACAACACAACAACAAAACAAAACAACAACTAGATGAACTGCACTCGGTAAGGCTGGTGGCGGGGAGGCGGGTTTCCACGGGTTTGGAGACACGGAAAAGGGAGTTTTTGTTCCTCCTCAATGTCCGTTGCTGGGCTGGTTGGCTGTCAATGATTTAGGTATATAACATGCGGGTCTATGAGTCAGGTTGTAATGATATGGCGGTTTACCCTATCTCGTCCTCTCCTGGGATTGTTCAGAGTGGCTTCAGTGTGATAGAACTTGTCCGTCTGTTTGACTAACTACTACTGATTGCCTCTCCCCCGTAGGTAAGGTAGGCATGAGACAGTCGGAGAAGGAGCATGCATGGATGGCTGATCTCGATGTGATATCATGTTGCGGAATCTAGTGGGTTACCGGTGTACCTCCTTAAGGTCTGCGTATGCTAAGTACCAGACACCGCGATGAAGACATTCACTCGAGAAGAGTTCATGGAGTTGTGTTTGTTTTTGTGTTGTGGTATCTGCTGTGCTGCGACTTCACTTGCCTGCCAACTTGACACAGGCACGTATACCGAGGCGGGTAAACATGCACAAGCAAACCACCCTATACTACCACTACCTAGATATGTCCATACCTGTAGATAGATATGTGTAGACAGATACGATATGTGTCCTCCATATGTGTCTCCCTCGACCAACTTGAAGCCTCCGAAGAGTTCAAAACTTCCTCTCCTTCTCCCGGCTCATCATATGCAACGGACACAGAGACAGATGCACCCATCTCCGACAACATGAACCCAAACAGAATCTCAACAACAAATCCAAATTATTATACTTCACCTAATTTACCGATTTTTTTCGTTCCTTCTGTATAGAGGAGGGATAAGAGCAGTGACAGGGAGGAGGCAGGATACATCCATACGCGGTTCTTGCCTCGGGCGACCTCCCCATATCCGGCCTCCAAATATGTGAATATAGGTACTTCGCGAGTGTCTAGGTGAGAGGGGGAGGAGAAGGGAGAGAGAGAGGAAAGAGAGGGAAAGAGGAGGAAGAGGAAAAGGCCTCAAGACCGGTGGTAAGGTAAAATGATATATTACAACCAACCCTATCAACACCACCACCACCCCCAGCAACCACCAACAACAACAGAAAAGAAAAACAACCCAACAACCCCTAAAACACCGCCAGGTCAACGAGGAGTCTGTGTTCCTTAAGCACCCAGTTAACTTCCCATCTTCAATTTCCCTCCTTCTCCTCCTTCTTCCCTTCCCAGAAACACCAACACCCCGACCAAACTCAAAACAGCATCAACCGCAACCACAAAGCAACAACGGAGAGGGGAGAAAATTAGAAAGAATAAAAAAACCAACAGGTATTATCGTAATCGTACGTAAAGCTGACAATGATGAATCTGTCTCTGTGTGTGGTGTCTGCGACAGTTATGTGTCTGAGTGTGTGTGTGTGTCTGTGTCTGTGTGAGGTCCTCCTCCACTCCCTAACAGCCAACCCTTTGCCAAACACGAAAAAACAAAAACAGAAAACGAAAACCCAACCACCAAAAAACAACGACAACAAGAGACAGAGAGGTGCGCGCGCATACAAAGTAACAAGTCAACAACAACAATACTAAATAAATATCCCAGAGGCACCAAGAACCCTACACCATTCACCACCCCCCCAACAATCTTCCAAACGAACGTGGAAAACAGAACCGAGAGAAAAAAGAGGGGGATTTCTCCCCCATTTTTTTTCCTTCGCGCCCACCTCCAGTTCTCCTTTCCCCGCCCCCGCCCCTCCAAAAAGACTTCTATGTTTCCCGTACCGTACCGTGGCGACCAAACAAATAAACGCGGAGAGAGTGAGAGAGAGAAAACCCGAGAGCGCATGTGTGTTCCAGGCTGTTGTTTTAAAAAAAGAGATTCATGTCCGGCTCGTTCTCCTGGAAAGCCCGTCTATATAACGACATTTGCTGCCCCGGACCGGGGGGTTGTTATTGGCTGGCTGAGTGGCTGACGATAAATGCCATTTTTGGTGTTGTAATGAAGGCCTGGACCGCCCGGCGTCGTCCATGCGCTCCAGACAAGTGAGGGAAGGGGAAAAGCCATGAATGCTGATATGATAAAAAGCCGAGATAAATTCAACAAGTGAGACTGCGACGAGACGAGGACAGTCTCAACCGCAGCAGAGCGTCTTCATGAACTTTTGAAATCCCGTCGGTTGCGGCTGCTGGGGGTTACTCAGCTGCTGGGTCTGGGTATTCGCTTGGGGGGACTGGACAGCAGGGGGCCTCTGCTGGGGCAGGTTCTGGGCGCTGTTCTGGAACTGGGCCTGGGTCGAAGCAGCCGGGGTCGGGACGGCCGCCATGTATCCCCCAGCTGGCGAGCGCGGGCTGTTCAGTCCGGGCCCGTTTTGCCGCCCGGGGCTCAACGGCTGATTCTGCGCCTGTCGCGGCAGCGGGGGAGTCACGGCGTTTAAACGACCCGCCGTCAGAGCCGGAGACTGGCCGTCGTTTGTGTGGCGCGTGTTGCCACCCCTCGAGTTGCCGTGCAGCTCCATGGCCGACGGCCCCGGGCGAGAGTTTGGGTCGTGCATGACGGGGCGCTTGTCCTGCTTGCGGAGCCAGTCGTACTCGCCGTCCTCCACCAGACCGGCCTGCTGGAGAGCCTCGGTGAAGAGACCGCGGAGGTAGTTGTAGTCGGGCTCCTCCTCGAATCCGAGGTTGCGCACGTACGTCAGGTACGTCTCAAACTGCTCGGGGAAGCCGGCGCAGAGCTCCTTGATGGGGGTCGTCTGCTTCTTCTCGCCAATCTTCTCGTACTTTTGCTTGTTGGTGGCGGCCTTGAGACCCTGCCACGGGAGACCACCGCGCAGGAAGTACATGAAGACGTGACCCAGAGCCTCGAGATCGTCACGACGCGACTGCTCGCGACCAAGGTGGGTGTTGATACTCATGTACCGAGCGGTACCGGAGAGGGACTTGCGTTCCCGGTAGGGGATGTGCTGCTTCGTCTTGGGATCGCGGTACTGCTTGGCCATGCCGAAGTCGACAACGTGGATGACATTGGCGGTCTTGGTGCCGGGGCGGCCGATCAGGAAGTTGTCGGGCTTGATGTCGCGGTAGATGAGGTTCTTTTCGTGGATGGTTTGGACGCGGGAGAGCTGGGAGGATTAGCGAGAGTCGGACGAGTAGAGTCTAAAATCGAGGGAATTGTACCATCTGCTTGGCAACCATGCACACAGTCTTGAGGCTGAACCTCCGGTTGCAGTGGTCAAACAAATCCTCCAGAGAGGGGCCAAGGAGGTCGATGACCAGGATGTTGTGCAGACCTTCCTGGCCGAAGTAGTAGACATTGGGAATGCCGGCTGACACGCAAAGTTAGAATGGTATCAACAGATGTGTTTGGACTGTCAATGGACTTACGGCAGCCGACGAGGATCTTGTAGGTGCGGTACTCATCGCGGAGCTGAGGAGCATCGCTCTTCCTGGGTTCCTACATTCAGGTCGTTAGTTGGGACTATGCTCAGGGATGGGAAAGGAGAAGGTTGTCTCGGTGAGAACATACAAACTTGATGGCGACCTGCTGGTTGTTGAGCAGATTGACACCCTCAAAAATGACGCCGAAAGAACCCTCGCCGATCTTCCTTCCGACGCGGTAGTGGACGCCGACAACGTTGGATGATGACGACGCCATTGTGATTACGTTAGGCGGTCGTGGTACCGCGAAATTCGACTGTAAATGAGTACTGGGTATAGTCTATGGGAAAGGACGATGTCAGCATCCGCCAGGAATAGTAAGCTGTGATTCGATTATGGGCGCGTAGGCTGTGACGAACGAAAGAAGTCGCAGGCGTCTCGCGGCAATCGGCCAAAAATGACAGCGTTGCCGTGGGCCTCGTTCGAAGCCGATTGATTTCGATGGGGGAAACCAATACGAGCAGAAGCAGGTAGGGAGGATTGAGGGGAGGTGGCAAGCGATGGATACACGAGCCAAGCAAGTCAACCAGGAAAAAATCCTGGTCCTGATCGAAGGACCGTCAAAAGGCAGAAAGTATGTACCTTAGGTGAAGGAGCAAAGCCTCAGCAGACGCGAGGCAGTATGTTGTGCAGCATAAAACGCGGGCGCAGCAATTGGCCAGCACTAGCACAGGAGCTGCAGGCAAGGCGAGACGACTGCGGTGGCCGGTGGGCGTACGAGGATGGAGATGGAGATGGAGACTGTGGACGCGGCGATGGTGGAGCGACGGGATCGGGTCATTCGAGGATGGCCGGCGGTGATGGAGGTTGGGTCAGTCGATGGATTGCAGCGGCGGTCAAAAACCGAGGGCCGGCTGCAAAACGACGACGAGAGAGGTCTGGCAATTACAGAGAGGAAAAAGGAGGTTCAGCAAGCAAGGCAAAGCGACGGAACAACACGGCCAGGCTTGTGATGGTCCACACGTTTGTTGTCGCGTTCCCGTTCCCGTTCCCCTTGTTTGTTGGTGTTTGGCGGTCGGCGCACTCGTGGACTCGCAGGGTCGTACACTCGAGTCGGCCTCGGCACACGGCTACAATAGTAAGTAGACGGCGGCGGCCTTGACAAGATTGTCTCGAGGGAGAGAAGAAAAAAAGGCGGGCGTTGGGGCCCTGGGGATGGCGACGGGCAGGTGGTGGTGGTTGACGGGAGTGTCGAACCTGAGCACTGAGCGGCTGGGCGGTTTTTTGGAACGGAGAAAGGATGGAGGAAAAGGCGAAGGGAAAGGGAGATCAGAAGGGGAAGGCAGGGCATGTGGAGCCAGCGGCAGGGGTGTGGATGGGATGCAGCCAATCTGGTGAGATCATGACGGGCCGGCCGACTCCACCAGTCCAGACCGGGAAGACCGCCCCAGAAGGGAACGTCCTGCGCGCCGTGTTCTGGCGGCCGTCCGCTGACTTCAGGAGCTAGGCCCTGTTCTGCGCAGCCTCTCCCGTCCATCCACTTCGCCCTCCCGCCTCCTGCGTGCTGCCAGTTGCGTCCATTTCAGGTGTGCTGCAGCAACCTGGAACCTGCCGAGCATCGTCGACCTGGAGGTTTTCCTTGCCTCACTGGGCAGCCCGAGCAGTGAACCTACAGAAGTGAACAGCAGTTGGAGTGCATAGGTGATCTAAAGGACACCGGATCTCACTAACTAGTCCGGAGGGTTGTGCAACGGCTTCATAACTGCTCGATCGGGAATGTCAAAGCAGTCAGCCAAGCGGGTAACTTAGTTTACGGACTACTAATAGAAGACGGGCGGGAGACGGGAGTTCGGTTTAGAACCGTCGATGGGACGCAATGCATGCCATGCAGCCCACACCTCAGCCAGCTCAGTTGCTGTGCCTTTTGGTGAAACGACTCGCCCATTTTCAGCACAGGTCATCCAGCACCAAGCAGCAGCAATGCATTTCGTGCCACCAGACGCTGGATGCAACGGTGCAATCTTCCAGCTTCTCAAGCCCGCTTCTCCCTGACTGACAAGTCCGAAGATCGACCTACACTACTACCGAGCAGTAGGTCCGGGGAAAGCGGCCAGATCGGGCTGTTTATCCATCCGCTTCGAACCTTTCAATTCTTTTCACCGCCCGATGGCCCATCCCGTCCGTCATCTGTCGGTCGAGGCGGTCGGTCAGTCGGCTGGTCAGCAGCGCTCTTCTCCAACAGAACGTGAACAAACAACCGGGGAACAGGGCCCTGCAGCGGATGGAGCGCCTTTTCCATGCGGGGGGCGCAGAAGAAGAACACTGGACACACCAATCCCTTCCGCCTCCCCCCAGCAGTCAGCCGTTGGTTGTTTGTTCTGGTTGACCTCAGGTCCACAATGCCCGCCCGAGAAGGCCCCAGATGCAGGGCGGTCCAGCAATAAGACGGGGCCAAGTCGCCCGCCGTGAGCCTCAGGGGGTGGGATGGATGGCAGGATGGCATGCCACCTGCAGAAAGGCTAGCGCATCCGAATGCACTCGGTTTTGTTGAGGGGGAAGAGATGGAGGCATGCATCTGAAAACGAAAAAAACCACACTTTTTTTCTGATCAAGCAGAGGGAGACGGACGTTCCGGGCGTCGGTGAGGTTAGTCTAACGTCCGAACTACTTACAGAGCTTGCACTAGGACTGTCTGGTGAAGGGGAATGCCAACGACAAGATGAACGCGATGCGACCGTGGACGAGAACCCGATGACCACAACGTCCCCTAACCACCATGCCGACCTAGGCAGGCGGCCTGCCCGAAGCTTGGCCTGGACCAAAGGGCGGGAGCGTAAAAAATGAACAGCCTCGAAAATTTGATGTCTTGCCTTTTCTTCTTCTCGTCGGTTGAGGAAATCAACCGTTGAAGCAAAACGAGCGAACCGGCCGCGGGAGTCCCCTTTTTTTTTCTTCGCTCATCATTTTCACTTCTTTTCAGCCCCCAGCCGCCGCCGCGAGAACCACAAACCAGCCAAACCACCCGCGCCTCGGGATCCACCGCAGCCGCCGACGTTTCTTCTGGCGTCCTCTGCTGACCTGGGAGTGGTGGCGGCGGCGGAAACGCAGAACAATTTTTCCCCGACTGGGGTGGCCGATCCCGAAGCTTGGCGCCCAGGCCATCAAACCTGAACCAGGCCATCTCAGCTTCCGAAATTGTGTATTTGGTTTGGGGGGACGGGCATGCCCAGATCACAAAAAAAAAAACAAGGTCACAAGACGGATACTGCCGACCGACCGACCGACCGGCAGGCTTCTAGGCTCTCTCTCCCTGTCTCCACGTTTGCTTCGCCCGATCGCATCGCATCGCACCACGTCGATCTCGGTCAAACGGGCACCTGGAGATGAACCAAATCTGCTGATACCCGAAACACCATATTAATTATTGTTTGCTTGCCTGAGGTTGCACACAGCATGGGGTTGTGGGACAGGACTGATGTAATACATTCATAAGTACTCCGTAGGTACATACAGCACGCTGCAAGACACCAAATGAGAGAAACACGTGAAGTACACATGGGGCGTGAGCAGCTCAGCTTACACAGTAAGCTGTGGCTAGTGTGTGGATTGGACTGCCTCCCTGACTTAGTTCAGGTAACCAACCAGCCAAATCCGATGAGCAACGGTTCAGCCGTTGGACATGTTTGCTCTGAACGTTCAACTCTACTTTAGTAACCTGCTTCTGGTCCGTGGGTTTTTGCGTCTGAAGCATCAACATGGCCTTGTCGTTGCTCTTCATCGAAGGGTACCATACTCAGTGCCGAATGATCGAGGAATTGAATAATAACGGGTACGTTTCATGCCCTGGTTCATCGAGCCCGAAGTGCTTGGTTTCAAACTAGACTGGATAATTGATCTCGTCAGTTCGTTTAGACCCTGGGACGAGGTAATCTCCGACAATAATATATGGTGAGCCAACCACCTCATATTCATTCGCCAACCCTTCATCTCATCTATCTTGTTTAATAACCCAAGCCATTATGGGCTTGACTCTCATCCCCGAATCTCTCATATACTGGATAATAGGTAGTGTAGAAGTAGTATCACTACTATTAAACAACGTCGAAAACGTGGTTCTAGCTCAAACAACTCGAGTTCACCCTACTAGATCCTAATATATCAAAGCAAGAAAGACATAATATCACATGCTCGAGGCACTGCAATATTAGCACTTCATCTCAGCGTTTCCACAACAGAAAACCTCCTCACAAACTAAACCTCTCGCGAGCATGACAAACACGGAACATGTTTCTCCAGGTCAACTTCCCCGGTAGGTAGTACAGTACCTACCTTGCTTAACGAGAGCATGTCATACCCACCGAATCCATGACTGAAATTTCCGCAACGACATGTTTCCACCACGACTTTGTGTGTCTATCATACGGTACATGATCAACCGGTTGCGCCATGTGCCATGATGCATGGTACAGCCCACAACTCATACAAATGCCTGAACTACATCCTCAAACCTGGGTTAAAGTAAGTTGTTTAAATGATCGTCCGGACGTGATGTATGAGAGAATACTTTAATTAGTCGATAATAACATATAAATGACATTGGGATGTTGCTGGAGGTAAGGTTGATAAATATGTTTCCTACAAAGTGCCTACTTGCTCAGACACAATAACCATGCCCCGATTCTTTAGAGTCTTCTGACAATATCGACCAGCCGGCCAGACAGGACACAATTGTTCTGCCTGGAGAACGTAAAAACCTTCAGTCTATATGAACCATCATAAGAGAGAAAGAGAAACCCTGTGATATCTATCTGTATTATCCTCGGGTTCAGAGACAAGATCAAGGGACAAAACACAACACAACTACATTCATCCTTCTGTAGTTGATCTAACCTTCAGCCCACCACCAAGTAGGCACATGAACTCAAAGACACGAATATTACCAGAAGACACCAGTGAGAGAAGAGGCATTGAATAATACTCAAACAACTTTCTTCTTCTTAATACCCACCACTTAGATACCTTATAAAACAGAACAATTCCAACCTCCCAGCCAGAGAGGTCCGACATGATAACAAAACATGTTAAACCATAACAATCGATGAGGTACAAAAGTCACCATTCTTTTTTTCTTTTTTTCTCTGAAGTATTTCTTATTCTTTTCTCCCAATTCATTCATTTCAATTCCCTGCCATCCATTGCCGCAACCCCCGCAGAGTGAACCCTAGGTAGGGGCCAAGTGAAGTAGTTCGGTAATAATAAAGAGTCAAGGTCGGTAGACAGTACACAGTTACACAGAGCCCGCAATGATCCAGTCCAATCCAGTCCCAGACCGACAGTGACGAGTCAGAAGAGAGTACAGTAAACCCACAGATAAAAAAAACCAAGGAAAGAAGAAAAGAAAGACATTAACCAGTCGAGTCAAACCCGACAACGGAGTTTCATACCCATCCATACATCCTTTCCATCCAACAACCAACAACCACCTTCTCTCCGAGACCAACGCTGCGTCTCTAAGCACCCACCCATCCTCCTTTCCATGCCATATGCCTCGCGGCGGTGTATACCCACCCCCCATTCCACCTCCCCCAACCCATCAACCACCCAGAAGAAAATAATCCCAATCATCCGTTTTAAAAAGCAAACAACCCGCCAGGCATCCTCCTCTCCCTCTCCCTCTCCCGTTCCCTCTCGCCCTCCCGCTCCGCACTTTCGCTCCTCTCCCTCTTCACCACCATCTTCCCGAACCTTCCCTCCCTATCATCCGCCGAAAGGAACAACCCACCACCACCACCACCAAGCTTGACTCGGGCATTCATATCCCCATTCCCAGCCGTAATACCACCCCCAGGAGCACCGGAAGAAGAGCCCGAGAAAGAAGAAGAGACATTCTTAGGCTTCCACCTCGGCGCGCTCAACTCCTCCTCCACCTCCTCCTCCTGGAGCAGCAGGCCCTCGCTTCCGGCCCGGCGCCTCAAGTCGGCGTTCTCCTCCTCCTCTTGCGCCTGCCTCATCGCGCGGACCGTCTTCTCCGCGACGTCCTTGGTGGTGCGGAACCACGAGTCGAGCTGCGCCTTTTCGACGTAGGTGCGCAGGGTTTTGTCCTCCCAGCGCATGGCGTCGAGCAGGCGGGCGCGGTGGGCGTCGTCCATCGCGTCAAATCGGCGGTCGAGGGACTCGGTGTGGACGCCCAAGACCGAGGATGGGAGGAGCGTGGGGAGCTTGGTTTTGGGATTGGTGTATTCTGTGACGCGTCGGTTAGCATTTGGCCTGGAAATATACGTATCAGAGAGAAAACAAAACTCACCCTCATCCGCAATCGCAAACAAAGTCCTGTACGCGCTCGTCTTGCCCACCGTCTCCAGCTGGTCCACATCCAGCTTGTCGTTGGTCACGTTGATGTCCTTCCAATCGTCCCGGATAAAGCACCGCCTCCAAATCAGCTTCTCCGCGTCCTCTCGTTCCTGCCCGGACAGCCCGTACCGCGCCACCTTGAGCGCGACGCAGAACTGATCCCCCAAGCTCTCGTACGAGCTCTCGGGCAGCTCCGCCAGGGTGAGCAGGTCGATGAGGGTATGCGGCTGCAGCGCCTCGTGGCGCAGCAGGCGGGCCATGGAGTCCTCAAACAGCGTGAGCAGCGCCTTCTGCCGCTTCGGGATGAGGCCGCCGTGCTCCTTGACGGCGAACTCGATCTCGGCGGGCTCGTCGACGGCGTCTTGGATGGTAGGCAGGATTTGCTGGTAGAGGGCGTCCTGGATGTTGATGAGCTCAAGGGCCTGGTCGACCTTTTCGAGGTTCATGCCGTCCGCCTTGGCCGGGCGGCCGGCAGCAGCCTGCTGCTTCTCGTGCTCTTCTTCCTCGGCCAGGAGCGCAAGCTTGCCCAGGCTGAGCTCGATCTTCTTGCTCCACACTTGCTGCTCGCGGGTGAGGCCCAGATCCAACAGGGTCTCGGCGGCGTGGTCGATATCCTTCTCGCGCTCGACGTCGTTGATCCACGAGATCTTGGCCAGCTCGGGCTTGGTACGAAGAAACCTAGTCTTGTACCCATTGCGGTCGTGGGCGAAGTCGAGGACGGCCTGGATGCCGCTCAGCCGAAGCAGCACCTCGTAGGCCTTGAAGGCAAACTGCTCCTCGTACTCGTCAAACAGGCGGCCCATTTGCTGCTCCTTGACAGCCTGAAGGGTTTTGGCCTCTTGGACTTCGCTCTCGGTCGCCGAGTCATCCTTGCAGGTCGCCTCGAGATTCGCAATCTGCTGGACGATGAGCTCGGCAAGCGTGTGGAACTCCTTATATTCCTTGGCCAAGTTGACGGCCTCCTCCCACAAGTTGAAATCCTTGAGCCTCAGAATCCTCTCCTTGACATCCTTTTCGAAGGTCTTGTGATAGACTTGACCGCGCTCCAGAACCTCCCGGTCCTCGCTATGGGAGGCCCAGTGGAAGTATTCGATGAGCGACGTCAAGTACTGGTCGGTGAGCGAAGGGAGCAAGACGCGAATGGACTCGGCGAGGCGCGGGTCGGCCGACTTGGCTTTGGCATTCTTTTCGAGCCACGAGTAGCAAAAGTCGATGAGACGACCGACGTTGGTGGTGATGAAGTAGCTCGATGTCCACGGGTCCGGGATGGCATTGCCGCCTGGTATCCTGCTCGGGTCGACGCCGTACTTGTGAGCTCGGGCGCGACGGAATTGGCGCGCCTCGAACAGGGCACCATTGCTCAACGTGACAGCCTCCCAGAGGAGGCGGTTGAGGCCGGCCTCGTCAGTCAAGTTCTCCTTGTAGAAAATCTTGACGATTTGGTATGCCCAGGCCACAAAGATTTCTAGGCGCCATACGTCGTTGATGAACCAATGGCGCACCGGATCCACCTGGCCCATGGCGTAGTTGAGTTCCGTCTTTTGCTGCTCGTTGATGTAGACGGCCGTCTCGGCGACGATGGTCTTCTTATCGTTCTTGGGCCTCTCGGCGAGGAACTGCTCATGCTTCTGCCAAATCCACGTGGCGACGGCCATCTTTTCGGCGTTGTAGAGGAGGACCCATCGGGTGCGCTCATCCAACGTGACGTTGAGCTCGTTAAGAACAGCCATCAAACCATCCAGATAGGCGATCCGGCTCTTCATGTTGTGCTCCAGAGACGCTGGAACGTTGGGGATGTAGGGGGTCTTGGAGGCCACGATTTCGTGGCTCAGCTCGATGGCGGCGTTGCAGATTTCCTGCGCCGAGAAGGGGAGATCTCGCCTCCCCTGGAATACGAGCGGGTTGTCTGGCTTGACGCCAAAGAAGACGGCCTGCTCCAGCTTGTTCTTCGCCGTCACCTCGGGCGGAGCGTCGCTAGCGAAGCGCTCGATATCGGTGATGGCGATGCGCACGGTGCCGACGCCCTGGAGCAGGAGAACGGCGGTGGGATTCTTGGTCCGATGCCGGTGCGGGCGGGCGTCGTCCTGCGACTGGCCGGCGCCGGTGGGTTCCTCAACACCGGAGCCGACGATTTGAAGGTTATCATCGTCGTCCCGGAAGTCCACCACATCCTCAAAGGTCGGCGGCAGGATGCACGAATCACCCTGGAGCTGCGAATCCGGGGAGTCGGGAGGGGCGGCCATCGAGGCGACGACGACCGCCCTGTCGAAGACGATGAACGCGACGAGAGCCGGTCGGGGGAGATACAGACGGGGTTTCTCGGGGGCGTCCTGCCGCGGAGGGCTGGTGTACGAGGTCAGAGGCCGGACCACGCCGACGCGAGGGCCCTCCGGGCTGACGACGACTTCGACGAGGGAGTACCGGGCCAAACGCCCCTTGGAAAAGGACACGAGGAGGAGGGCATGCTGTAATGTGTTCTCGTCATCGGCCAGGGCCTCGCTCAACCGGCTTGCGTTGATGTACTTCTCCTCAAGACCGCGGGGAACGAAGGCGAGATCGTGGACCTCAAACGACTCTTCGGGCAAGTGACAGGAAGCGCGGTCGGAATCGCGGACGGCGCGGGCGAGCTGGTCGCGAATGTCGGTGTCGTCGAGGAGCTCGTGGTGGCCACCGCGGTGAATCCTCCACGAGTGCAAGCGGCCCTTGGTCGTGACGGCAACGACGACGCGTTCGCCGACGTTGGGACCTTGGCTGGTCCGAGCGGCGGCGATCTCACCACGGGTGGCAGACGAGGTCAAGGCGTGTCGAAGGCTACCCAACAAGCCAAAGCTCCCGCCGGCCGCGTTTCCCCGCAGGATCTGGACGGCGATATTGGGCCGGCCGTGGGCATCCCTGAGACTCATGTAGGCCATGCGACCGGTGTTGAAGACCAAGATGAAGCCTGCAGACTCGGCGTTGACGATCCTAGCGACGTACTCGTTGGACCACATGCCCGATATTGAGCCATCGACGCCGGATCGCTGTTGGCGGATGAAGTCGAGGGTGGCGGCGCTCGAAATCGATTCCCAGTACGAGATCTTACCGCTGACTGGCATGACGACAACGAGACCCGGCTCATCGTGAGAGGTGGTTGAGGGCACCAGGGCGCCGAGCGGGAGCGGCTCCGACTGATGCTTGGACGGGTAGGGGAGGGCGAAGGTGAAGGTTTCCGGTGACGGGTTGGTCGCCGTGTAAGGCCACACGAGGGCATGTGTGTGAGTGAGAGTCAAGGCGTAGCCGGTCGACGAGTAGATGGCGCCGTGTTGCCGGGCTTGGGAATAGCTTAGCAGCGGATCTCTTGTGGAGACACTAGATGGGTCGGTCTTACTCTGCGCATTGTTGCGAAGCTGGTCGGGCAATGCCGGCAGCTTGCTCACTGTAAATGCGTTGTTGGTGGTCTAGGGGGTGAGATCAGTGTCAGCGATGTGGTCTGTGTACCGGCGGCTTGTTTGCCTCGGGAGTCGCGTAAAGAATCCACCTACCAAGACGATGCTCCCATCTCCCTTGCTCGTCCTCTCGCCGGCCTTGGGCTTCTTGGAGCGGACGCTCAGTTCCTTCCGGGGCGCGACAAGCTGGAGATTTTCGATGCCGTCGCGCTTGGCGGCCTGGACCAGGTGTTTGTCGGGCTTAACCTCGTAGTTGTCGGGTTGCGACTCGTTGGGATTTGTGAAGGTGGTTTCTGACAGCGGCACCCGTTGGCGCTTCGCCTTTTGTTGGATGGAGTTGTCGGAATTGGCAGGGCGTTGCCGGCGACGGCTGCTGCGCGTGCGGTTTGCAGGCCCACCCTCCTGGAGCGCGGGTGTAAACATTTTGTCGGCTGCGATCTGGAGGGAGAGATGGGCGGTGTTGTGTCGGTCGGGGGAGGGTTGTAGAAGCAGCGCGACAACGCGTTGTCGGTCGGGTTGGAATGGTCGGGGAAAGACGCGGTCAAGGTGATGGTTTTTTTTTCTTCGGTTATTATCAGATCATGGCCCTCTCCCAAGAATGAACAAGCGCGAAGAAGTTGTCGGAAAAAGGAAAACTAAAAAAACAACAATCGAGGCTGCAGCCTTGGACCTGTACTCGTAATGCAGCAACAATGAGGATAATTGATCAGATGAAGGGAGTGTCTGGTCGAAGGCCGGCGAAAATGCCGAAACTAGATCTGACCAGATGGAGAGAGGCGGCGGGAGGAGAAAGTTGGAGGACGGAGAGAGTGAGAGTGGATGGACGAGACTGGGGATAAGAAAGTTGCATGCATGCGTTGATGCGTTGGAGTGAGTGACGAAGTCTGCGTCGATTGGTCTGTGTTGACTTTTGGGGGGGAGAAAATTCCAGGGTCGCGACTGGACCGACAACTGGCAGTGGACGTCAGAGACCCAGAGAGGGTGAGGTGAGGTGAAGGTGGCCCATGCTTTTCGGGCCTGAGCAGCCTCTGAACAGGCTCTGAGCAGCTCTGAGCAGCCTCAAGCCAAGCAAAAAAGCTCAGCTTGGGCTCCACCTTTCCGCCCCACATCAGGTTCGATGCCCGGTTCCAGGTTCCCGACAGGGGAAACGGCGGAGATCGGGTCTTGGCTGGGGTCGGTCGCTGTTCCGGGCATCGTCGGCCCGGAAAGGAAACCGACCGGAACTTGACTCAGGGTTGAATGCATGTCTCACACTTCCAACCCTTAGGTAACACCTCACTCAACCTCAACACCGAGGTCGATGAATAAGTCTGCCGCTCAAATACACATGAGATGACGAGTTTCATAACTTGAAGTTGTTTTCATTTAAAATCTTTTCTTTTCCATTTTTCTATTTTCTATTCTCATTTCCTTTTTCTTCAAGTTCGGCATCAGAGTTGTGAGAAACTGAAACCCTCACATCCAAGATTGGCACATCAGTTGGAAAGGTATACATGACATATCAAGGCCCAGAATAGGAGTACGGAATAGTATATATATTTCTTTGAGACTCTCACCATGAAACCCGGCACCGCCGTCGCCATCACCGACCCCTTCGTCAAATACACCTCCCTCATCGCCACCGGCGTCTACCAGCCCGATGCCGCCCAGTACCGTCTCGCCCACCACCTCCAGAAGGTCTATACCCGTCTCAAGGACTATACACCCTCCCAAGAGTACCGTCGCCGCATTGGCCTGATCTCCAAAGCCATCGAGGACACCCACGCCGGCGCCACGGGTCGCAACCTCGCCTCTCCCACCCATCCCATCCGCCGCAACCCTCTCCTTGCCCGTTTCTTCTCCCGCCATGATGCCACCACCAAAGAAACTATGGCCCTGGCTCGCGTCTTGACCAACCACGAGGCCGCCCTCCACATCGACTCCCCCAAAGGCCTCTTCCTCTCCGGCGAGGTCGGCACCGGAAAATCCATGCTCCTGGACCTCCTCGCCGACGGCCTGCCTACGCGCCACAAGCGCCGCTGGCATTTCAACACCTTCATGCTGCATGCCCTTTCGCGGCTGGAGGCGTTTCGCAAATCCAGGCCTCATTTGTCATCGTCTTCGTTGTCGTCGTCCGGCTCCGGCCCGGAGTATCCCCTGCTCTGGCTGGCCAAGGAGCTGGTCGAGACCTCGCCGATTTTGTTTCTGGACGAGTTCCAGCTCCCAGACAGGGCTGCGAGCAAGATTATGAGTCACTTGTTTATCGCCTTCTTCCAGCTTGGCGGCGTGCTGGTGGCTTCGTCCAACAGGATGCCGGAAGAGCTGGAGAAGGCGACGGGCGGATATTACACGCCGCCTGCTACGGGAGGGCTTTTGGACAAGTTGTTTGGAGCGAGCAAGGCCCGGTTCGCGGGCGAATTGTATGGAAGTAGTAGTGATTTTGCGGCGTTTCTTGAAGTGCTCAAGGCGCGATGCGACTTTTGGCACATGGAGGGGACCAGGGATTGGAGGCAGCAGGAGAGATGGGACGCTTCGGTGTCCAAGGAGTCGGCATCGCTGGATGATGTGACTGCTGGAGGGAACTCAAATATCAAGGGAGTCTCACTCCCGGGAACTGACGCGGGGCAAGAACCAACAAACTCACAAGAGTCCAATCCTCGGCCCGACAGACCAGCCATGTACTTCTCGCCCTCTGATGGAGACGAAACATGGAATGCTGCCATCCAGCGCGTCATATCCCAAGCTCTCAGCAGCCACAATCCACACCCCGAACCCTTACGCCTACCATGGCAGCCAGCCACGCTAACAGTCTACGGCCACCGACTTGAAGTTCCCAAGCAATACTCTGGCATCTCGCTCTGGGACTTTTCCGACCTCGTCAGCACCCTCGGACCAGCCGACTACGTCACCCTCGCCTCCAATTACCACACCTTCATAATCGACCGGGTCCCCGTTCTCACCCTGTCCATGAAAAACGAAGCCCGGCGCTTCATCACCCTCCTCGACGCGCTCTACGAGGCCCGCTGCAAGCTCCTCATGCGCGCCCCAGCCGGACCCGACCAGCTCTTCTTCCCCGAGACGAGACAGCGCGCACCTGGCACGGTAACGGACACCACCCACCTGAGCGAAAACGACACCGAACCCCTCACCGACGCCACCTACTCCGAAACCATCGCCGAGATCTACCAAGACCAAACCGTCCCCTTCCGGCCCAACATTGCCACCTACTCGGACAACCCAGACCAAGACCCCGCCGCCGACCCGAGCAAGACCGAAACCTCACAGCAAGCCATCGTCAAGGCGGACTTCACCAAAACCGCCGCGGTATTCACGGGGCAGGACGAGCGCTTCGCCTACAAGCGCGCGGCGAGCCGGCTGTGGGAGATGTGCAGCGCGCGGTGGCACGCGAGGAGCGGGGAGGGGTGGTGGATGCCGCTGCCAAGGGATGCGAGACATTGGGAGGGCGGGGACCCGTCGAGGCCGTTGGGGAGGGCGATGGATGAGAGGAGGATGGTGACGCAGGGGGAGGGGATGGGAGGGTCGGTGGTGTTGGAGGAGCCGGCGGGGTTGCAGGGGTGGAGGGTGAGGGAGTTGATGGGGAGGTAGGGGAGGTGTTGTTGTTTGGGGATGGATATAGTGTATGAGTGTATTGAGTCAGTCTTGGGAATCCAGGACATATCCGTGGTGAAGTCCTGGGATGTCGTTGACTTGGACAGTGCCCTTGAGTTGGGGTCGCTTGGCAACGGACGTTGGAGTGTGGGGTTAGCGTTGCATTGAACCGTCCCATCTTGCCATGTTGCCGTGAGATCAACCGGTCACTTACACGCACCTCCTCCCAAGCGAAGCTGCTTGCACTCGGCAACAGGAAGGCTTTCATGAAGGACGAGAACAACCTCCCAGTTGTTCATAGTCCCTCAATTGACTAATTCTTCAATAGAGAAAACATGCCAGATACACCATAGTCTCTGACAGTGTGTCTTCGTCGTCTCCCTGTCCTTCTCGGGGCACCTCGGTGACCTTGGCGTCATCCGCCGGCGATCCCCTCCGCCCTCCTGCCTAGAACAGCAACCACCCAGCTCCGGAGCTTGTCCCGCCGGTAATTCGCACGACGCATGTCCCGACCTGATCCCGGTTTGCCATGTGTTCCCCGCGGAGAGCTAGGCGCTATAGGTAGGTAACCTGCTTGGATATATGAGCATGCATGCGCCGGTAGGTAGCCTTCTAATTGTTAGCATGCAACCGTGGGCTGGCAGGCGAGTAATAGACAACTCTCCTCACTTCATCTCTTGTAAGAAGGTCAACCTCACCTTCTGCACTCCCAACCACTTATCATGGGGTAACCATCCAGTAACGACGGCATATCCGTCTACTACAGCACTATAGTCCAAGACATTTACATTTGTCCTTTTCGATCTCGATTCTCGACTGGGCAGATCGTGCACCACTCCTTCGGCGCACCGTCCGCGACACCAACCCATTTCCATCACCACCACCACCACCGCCACGATCACCACTAACTACCAACAACCATCCCAACCCAACAACTCGACAACATATCACCAACCCCTAGTGCCGGGCCCGTATGAGCCCCAGCACAACCCCATCCTCCTCCACCCACCCCTCCACCATCCCCTCCCTCCTCATGCGCCCCCGCCAAACGGGCGGCGGCGGCCTCTCCCGCCCCTACCACACCACCACTACCTACGGAAGTTACGGCTATGGCGGCTACAGCAACGGCGGCGGACTCGGGATATTCACGGACAACGACGACTCCGGTAACACCGCCTACAGCTACGACCGCCGCGGCTCCCACCGCCGCCGACGCCGTCTGATGCGGCATCTAACACTCCTGCTAGGGACGGTGGTGGTGGTGTATTGTGTTTATTTCCTCTTTTGGGCCGGGCCAGCATCGGCATCGGTATCATCAACAGTACCAATCACAGACTCAACCACAACCACAAACTCAAAGTCCGAGTCCAAGCCCGAGTCAGACTCGGCGACAACAACAGCAGCAAAATGGACGCTCAAAACCCCAGGAGACAAAACCGCAGAATCAAAAGGGGGCAAACAGCACAGCCCCCCACCAAAAGAAGTTCTTCGCAACCTGTCGCTCACAGCCGAGCAGTGCGATGCCTACTTCCCCGGGTTGACCAAGGAGGTGGACGAGGTGGTGAAGAAGGGTCCGTTTGAGGTGAGGCAGCAGACAAGCGGGCTGGGGCCGTTGCAGGGGAGGATTGAGGATGGGCAGGTATGTCTTTTTTCTTTCTCTCTTTACTTCTTTAGACATCCACCCATACATACATACAATACGATAAAGTCTAACAACCCTCCCTCTCCCAGATCTACATCCTCCACGCCCAACGCAAATCCGACATCTCCACCGAGATGCTCAACTCCCGCACCGCTTCCCTGCACCAACTCCACCGCGCGCTGGTCACCTGGCCTTCTACCGACCCTAACGACCCCATCCCCGACACCATCTTCACGCTCAACTTCCAAGACCAGCCCTTCGGCACCGCCTGGACCTACTCGCGCCACGCCGATCCGGACTTCACCGCGCGCGACAGCCCCAATAAGCGCAACTTCCTCATGCCGCACTTCAGCTTCTGGGCGTGGGACCTGCCCTTCATCGGCAGCATGTCGCGCGCGGCGCGCGCCATCGACCGGCTCGAGGGTGAATACCTCGGCAGCCGGTGGCGCGACAAGATCCCGAAGGCGGTCTGGCGCGGGACGACGTGGTTCAACAGCATTTCTGCGCCCGGGATGCGGCAGAAGCTGGTGAGCGCGGCGCGCGGAAAACCGTGGGCGGACGTGGAACCGCTGGAGTGGGGGAATGGTGGGGGTAACGGCAACGCGACCAACGCGCTGGCCATCGAGGAGTTTTGCCGGTACAAGTACGTCGTGCACACCGAGGGCGTGACGTACAGCGGGCGGTTTCAGTTCCTGCAGATGTGCGCGAGCGTGGTGTTGACGCCGCCCATCCTGTGGATGCAGCACGTCACGCACCTGGTGAAGCCGCTGTTTTCGAACGAGTTGGACTTGGGGAAAGACGTGAAAAGGTGGACGCCGACGCCGGGGACCAAGCGCGCCTGGCCGGTGTCGTATCCGCCGGAGGAGGCGAACATTGTGTTTGTGGCGCCGGACTGGTCGGATTTGGGAGACACCGTGGCCTGGCTGGAGGCGCACCCGGAGGTGGCGGAGGGGATCGCGCGCAGACAGCGCGAGTTGTTTGTCGGGGGCGGGTATTTCAGCCCGGCGGCCGAGACGTGTTACTGGCGCGCGCTGGTGAGGGGATGGGCCAAGATGGCGAGGACGGAGGGGCAGGGGTGGGAGGAGGTGAAGGGTGTTCCGTTTGAGACATTTATTTTTAAGAATACGCTGGAATGATAGGCCGAGGGTGGTCGTCGGAGGAGGAAAAAGGGGGGGCGTTTGTCGGTAACTCGTCGTTAGGTCTGTAACAATATCTTGATCGACCAGTGTCGTTGCGTGTTCTTGTCCTCGAGGCTCTGACGTGGTCCATGACCTGCTGTCGTCCAGCCATTAAACATTATTACCCAATGTTCGCACCTCCTCCACCTAGGCCGTAATCCCTCCCCCCTCACAGATTCACCGCCCCTGGCATCCAACCCTCGCCAATTCTCCTCATCTCCTCCGCAAACCTCCTACTTGTAATCTTCCTCCCCCCCACTCCCGCCGGGGGCGAGTACTCATCCGGCTCAAAAAACGGATTCTGCATCAGCTGTATATACGCGGCCTGCATGGCCTTAAACACCGGCCGCATCTCCCCCTCTCTTAACCCCGTGGTCGCCGCGCCCGCAACGCGTCTGCTCGCATCTCTACTCCCACCCTCGCCAGCCGCGGCGGCCGCCGCAGCCGCAGCCCCTTCAACCCGCCGTCCGCGCATGTCCACAATCACGACGAACCGCGTGCCCGTGTTGGTTTCGAAGCCGTACGCCGCGAGACGGTCGTCGACGGCGTGGAGCAGGCCAAAGTCGCCGGTGAGGCCGACGCCGGCGGCGGCGTTTTGGCGGGCGCGCAGCTCAAACACGTCGAGCGTGCTGGAGAGGATGAGGGAGAATTGCAGCGGGGTGCGCACGGGGCGGTAGGCGTTGGTGGCCGGGTCGTAGGAGGGGAAGATGGAGGTGTGGAGGGGGTTGTTCTGTCGGGGAAGGCAAGGTTAGTAACTAAGCAAGAGGGAGAAAGACAGAGTGGAAAGGTTGGATGGATGGCTTACATTGCGGCCGATCACCCCGAGGCAGGCGATCGAGGGGATGGTGGTCGCCATGGCGTCGGGGTTGGTAGGGAATAAGATGGATGCCCAGGGGTGCTTGGGTGCTTGGGTTGAGATGTTGATGTTGTTGGAGTTGATTGAGTTGGGGCTGATGTCAGGGACAGGAGCTCCCGGGCCATGGTTGCATGGGTGCATGGTGGGGTCTTTCTTACAGGACCCAAGTCATTCATAACGTTACACCCCCGGTTTACAGGGACTTGCTTAACGTCAGGTCAAGTCGACAACCGTTTCATAACGGACCACCTAAACTTCCTGATGATCACTTGACCCTTTGTCTTTGCAGACCTGATCAAGATCTACGGAGTACTATACAAAGACGAACCACCAAAGCCCGGCGCTCAACTCCACGCTCAATCCCACAAACTAGACGCCCACCATGCCATACCCACAAACACAGACTTCGCCCCAAACTCGGGTATCCCTCCAAACACATCCAAAGAAGTAGAATACACTGCGTCACGCCTCCTCTTCCTCCTCCACCAGCCCCTCCGTCTCCTCCAACCCCCTCAACACCTCCTCAATCTCGCTCGGGTCCGTAATCGCCCAAACCCCTCCTCCCTTGACCACATCCTTCCCTCTCATGCCCACCTCCTTGCCCACCAGATTCCTCCCCACCTTGCCCGGTCCAATCCCCACCCACCGGCGCACCTTTTCCTCCTGGTCTAGGTACTTGATGCTATCCCACCACTGCACCGTCTCCAGGCACTGGCGCGCGAGCAAATCCTGGAGCTGCGCGCGGCTCTCAAACGGCCTCGCCGTGACGTTGCTCACGCACGGCACATCCCCCGGCCACGCCACCATCTCCTGACCCTCGCGCCCAGGCACGTGGCTGCCGCCCGCCAAAATATTCCTCACCACGTCCACCGCGGGGCGCATGATGGGGCTGTGGAACGGACTATCGCTCTTGAGCCTGACAGCGCGCGGATCGTGGCCCAGGAACTGGCGCACGTGCGCCACCAGCGTCTTGATGCGCTCAATGTTCCCGCTCAGGACGATCTGGTTTTTGCTGTTGATGTTGGCGATGGACACCAGATCGATGGGCGACCTGTCCTCGCCGCCGCCGGGGCTGCTCGTGACCGTGACGAAGCCGCTGATGGCGGACACGAGGGACTGCATGTACTCGGGTTCCGTGACGACCGCCACCATGCCGTACTCGCCGCCGTAGTCCTCGGCGGCGCGGCGCGTGGCGGCGTCCATGGCCTCGGCGCGCTTTTGGGTCAGCCATAGACTGTCTTGGAAGGACATGTAACCGCCGGCGACCAGGGCGGCGAACTCGCCGAGGGAGTGGCCCAGAGTAAAATCGGCGCGGTCGGCGGTGCGGAAGCCGAATTCGGTTTCGAGGATGCGTAGGATGAAGATGGACGTGGCCATGATGGCGGGCTGGGCGTAGGGGGTGAGGTGGAGGACCTTCCCCGGGCCTTCTTGGATGATGGTGGACAGCTTGTAGCCGACGATGTGGTCGATTTCCTCAACAATGGGGTTCGCCGTGGCCGGGAAGGCTTCGATCCAGGGGCCGAGCATGCCCACCTTTTGGACGCCTTGCCCTGTGGAAGGGTTAGTAAGGTAGGCGCATGGACATGACGCTGGGGATTGTGCACGCCGCATAGGAGGTACGGTACATACCTGGAAAGAAGACGGCTGTCTTGGGCCGTGGAGGGCGGACAGCCGCCGAGGAGGCATGGCGGAGAGTTGTTCGGCATGGCGGCGAGGGTAGGGAGGCGCGGGATATCCTCCAAGATGTCGGTGGTATGGAAGAAGCTGCCGATGCCGAGGCGGCACGGGAGCGACGGCATGCGCATGCGCAGTCGGCGAGCAGACGGGAGAGACAGGAGGGAGCAGAGGGAGCACGGCGCAACAGGGGCAACATTCTTTCTTGTGTCTTATGGTGGTGGGATGGCCAGCGACCCAGCCAGTGCGAAGCCAGGCCGGTTCAAGGCGGCCACCTCATGGATTTGCGCGCGTGGTATGAAGTTGGTTGCGGAGCGAGGGAAAGCCGGGGAAGTGGTGGAGAGAGAGTTGGTTGGTGTTCGGAGCCGGGAGTATGGAGCGACGGGAGGAAAACGGAGCTGAATCCCGAGGCACGGGAAGTGGGGTCATGCCGGAACGGAGGGATGGTCCGTTACATTCAATACAGCATTTACGGAACACTGAAAGATTCAAACAGCAGCTGTGATTTTCATTTCATACAGACTGCTCCCAGTTTAAAGTTGAAGATGAATGAATGAGAACCTCAACTCATAAACATTTCAACACAAGGTACCGAACCACCAACCACTATCCCGTCTCCTACTGTATGCTGACTCCAGGAAGAGGAACCAATCTCAATTCTTCAACACCGACACATTCATGGTTGAAACCCAAACCCAACATCAAACTTTTTGATCATCCACCCTCATCCTCATCCACTCTATAACTCACCCGCTCTTCCAACTTACACACCACCACCGTCATAATGCCCATCACAATCCTCACCCCCAAACCCCCGCGGCCCCTCCATGCCCGCCCAGACTCCCCCGCCGACGACGACTCGGACTCGGACTCGTCCTCCTCCTCGGGCGGCGCCGCCCTCGTCGACGCCGACGGCGACCTGCCCATGTCCCACCCCTCCAAGCGCGTCCGCCTCGGCTTCTCCAGCTCAACCGACAACGCCAACATCGTCACCCCGGGCGAACTCATCACCTCCGACCCGCAATGGATGCGCGGGCACGGCACTTACATCGCCCCCTCCACCACCAACATCATCTCCTCCGTCGCCGGCACCGTAACCCGCACCAACAAGCTGCTCTCCGTCCGCCCCCTCCGCGCGCGCTACACCCCAGAGGTGGGCGACCTGGTCGTCGGGCGGATCGTCGAGGTCCAAGCCAAGCGCTGGCGCGTGGACGTCGGGTCGACCCAGCTCGCCTCCCTCCCCTTATCCGCCATCAACCTGCCCGGCGGTATTCTGCGCAAGCGCACCGAGACCGACGAGCTGCAAATCCGCACCTTTTTCGCCGAAGGCGACCTGCTCGTCGCCGAGGTCCAGCAGCTCTACGCGGACGGCGGCGCCGTGCTGCACACGCGCTCGCTCAAATACGGCAAGCTGCGCAACGGCGTCTTCGTCGCGGTCAGCGGCATGGGCGGCGGCGGCGGCGTCGTGCGCAGCCGCAGGCAGGTGTGGACCATGGACGCCGCCAACGGGGCCGGGCAGATCGACGTCATTTTGGGCGTCAACGGGTACGTCTGGATCAGCAAGCACGTGGAGGCGCCCGAGGCGGAGAAAGCGGCGGCCACGGCTGCCGGTTTGAATAATATGGAGGAGATGGTCAGCGCGACGGTGTATTCGAGTCAAAATGATCGCATCGACGTGCCCACTATGCGCGAGATAGCGAGGTTGCGCGGGGTGGTGACGGCGCTGGTGGAGAACGGGCTGCGCGTGGATGAGGATATGGTGGTACGGGGATATCATGAGGCGGTGGAGATGGCGATGCTGTCGGCGGATGGGCCGGAGGATGTGTATCTAGGTGGTGAGAGGGGGAGGCAGCTGGCGGCGGCGCTTACGGGGGCGGCGTAGAGGTTGTTTTGACCAGGGAAGAGGGAAATTACAGCATCATTCATCCAGCATGTCCCGTTGCCGTATGTTTGTGATGGTGTGATATTATGTTGAACTACTATCTGACAAAACATAGGAAGTGGCTCCGGTTGGCCTAGTATTAGGAATTAGAGTGTTGAGCGGGACTAGAACCCCCATAGGACAAGAAACATAGCATCAACCAAACTTTCACCCGACCCCACTCTCCTGAAGACAAAACAATCCAGACACCAGGCAGTAAGGTGTCCCAAAGAGCAGAACAGACAGTAAGATGAAGCTGCCAGCTATCACCATCCAAGCTTGACCGGTTGAGATTGGTGTAAATCGACTTAATTCTCGGCTCCTAAATACAAACGGCCGCCATTAGATTATTGCTCAATAAACCCAAGACGGACTGACAGATAAGAGAGACAGAAAATAGACACCACAGAAAACAACAACCACATCCACACACCAACCCCTCATTTCCCAGCCCGGACCTTATACAAATAATGCGCCAGCACCACCACAGCCCACCGCAACAACGCACCTTTGACCCCCTTTGCACCCAGTCCCAGAGCCAACCCAATCCAATAACCCACGCCCTTGACCACCTTTCCGTTACGGTCAAAGTTGGGCTTCTTGTCCACCAGCTTGTTGAGCAGCCTCAGCCTCTTCATGTCGAAGGGCATGTAGCGGACCGCCAGCAGGCCGTCGGCCCACCCGGGGGTCTCGGCCACCGTCCGGAAGTGCGTGAAGCAGTCGAAGCTGGCCTTGCCGCGGTAGGCGCCCCAGCCCGAGTCGCCGACGCCGCCGAAGGGGACCGTGTTGACGGCGCCGTGGAAGTAGGCGTCGTTGAGCGTCGCGCCGCCCGAGGTCATTTCGTTGAGGACTGTGCGAAAGAAAAGTGGAGGTTAGTGACCATCCGGAGGAAGTTGATGGGGGAGGGGAGGGGAGGGGAAAAAACATACTCCGCTCATTCTCCTTCTTGGACCCAAACGCCATCAACGACAAGGGCGTGCGATGGACGAGGTTAGCGACATTCAGCGCCTCGTCGAGCGAATGGACGGGGTAGATCGAAAAAATAGGACCAAACGACTCTTCCGTCATCATGGGGTCGTTGACCGAATCCACCAGCACCGCGGTCGGCTCGATGTACAAATCCTTCTCATCCATCGCACCACCCATGACGATCTTGCCGCGCGTGTTGTCCAGCATCTTCTTCAACCGCTGAAAATGCCGCTGGTTCACGATCCTCGCCAGGTCCGGGCTCTTTTGCGCGCCCTCGGGAAACATGTCGCGGTACGCCTGCTTCAGGCACTCAATAAACATGGGCACCAGATCCTTCTCGATCAGCACGTAGTTGTGCGACATGCAGATCTGCCCCGCGTTCATGGTCTTTCCCCACATGAGCCGGCGCGCCGCGAGCGCCAGGTTGGCGTGCTTGGTGATGAAGGCCGGGTTCTTGCCGCCCAGCTCGAGCACCACGGGCGTCAGCGTCTCGGCCGCCTTGCGGGCAATGATGCTGCCGACGGCCGCGCTGCCGGTGAAGAAGATCTTGTCCCACTTCTCGGCCATGAGCGCGTTGGTTTCGGGGATGGCGCCGTTGACGACGGCAAACGCGTCCCGGTCCAGACGGTCCTCGATCATCTGCTTGATCACCATGGCGCAGTGAGGGGTCAGCTCGGACGGTTTCAGCACGGCGGTGCAGCCGGCGCCGATGGCGCCCACCAGCGGCGCCAGCAGCAGCTGCACGGGGTAGTTGTAGGGCCCGATGATGAGGACGGTGCCCAGGGGGTCCTTGCGGATGCGGAAGTTGAGGATAGAGTAGTGCGCGGGCACGTGCGGGGCGCGGAGTTTCTCATCGCGGGCGAAGGTGTCGAGGTGTTCAAGCATGAACATGCAGTCCTTCTTCAGCCAGTCGACCTCGGACAGCAGGGCCTCGAAGGCCGACTTGCGCAGGTCGGCCTTGAGCGCGGCGAGGAGCTGCGGCTCGTAGTCGTGCAGCGCCCAGTACAGCTTGCGCAGCTGCACCTTGCGCCATTGCAGGTTCTTGGTCTTGTGCGTGCGGAACACGCCGCGCGCGGTGCTGGCGATCTTGGGGATGGCGTCCAGCGCCGTGGTTTCGAAGGGGGGGATGGTGGGTTCGGCCATGGTTGTTGTTGTGGTAGTTGTGAGGTTGTTGAGGTCAAGAGAGTGAAGGAGAGAGTGAATGAAGGGGGGTCAGGTATTGTCGGAAGAAACTTGGAAAAAGAGTGGAAAGAAGTGTGTGACGGAAGATGACCCCGCGCTCAAGTCTTCATACTACGTATATGTATGTACGAGGTGTAGGATGCAGGCCGGAATCGTCCCGATCCCGTTTGGCCTTTATTTTTTTCTCGATGTGGATGTGAAAGTGGGCTGCTGCTCGCTGCGTGGACCTTACTGAGACCCGCGGACTGCGAGCATGGATGGACCCCTGGATCAGATGGACCGAGGCATGGCGGAGGCGAGTCCGGGAACTTGGCTGCATCTGGAATTGCCCAGTTTGGGGGAGCATCGTGCTAAGATGCGGGGCGCCGTTGACAAAAACATCCATCGCCCATCTTATTCCTCTTCTTCTTCTGTCTTTTTGAGGTGGCGTTTCGGAATTAAATCTCCAGTTTGAGAATACGACTGACTTATAAGCCAGATCTCCCCACCGCCCCTCTTTTCCTGGCGAATTGACAAGATTCCATTCGTCTGCTTTCTCTTATGTCGCTAGAAGCTATTGTGTTTCTCACATCCGTTTGTCTCATGAGATTCCAAATGCTTGGCGCGCCAAGTCAACGTTTAGGTGCAGGGGTGCCTCGGCTTGCAACGCCACGTCGCATCGGTTCTGGAGCACATGAAAGTCACCTCTCCGAGAGGTTGAACAGCAAAGCCGACTTCCCCAACGACATCACCAGAAGAGCATTGGTGGCGTTTGTGGCTGACAGCTTGCGCATCAAATACATCCTACAGAATATATACCTGCCGGACTTGTATAAGAATGTTCAGAGCGGAGAAGGGGGTTTGGCTTGCTGGGACTGCCAGATAGGTCAGGTCCTTGAGTCTACGCGGTTTTGCGCAAACACCATCTTGGGTAGGAGAACAGGAGACTCAACCCAAGTCACGAAACCTAGGGCGTCTTGTTTGATATCCAAACTGCAATGAGTGCACCACTCGTCGGAATATCTCCAACAGAGGAGTCACAGTAGCCCCGCTGTTAACATCTATAACATTTCATCATGTACAAGTACACGGATAGGCATCAAATAAGTACACCAGCCGACATGCCTCATCCGGAAGACAGCTACCGGGCCGGGTCCAGCTGACCGGGGCGACAAACTGCCCGAGAATGCGGGGAAGACACGCCATCTCCAACCTGCTTCTCGGTCTCACAGTAGTCGTACCTAGCGAATGCGATGCGATCGCACTTCACCCCACACAGCCCAGCTCGACATAGTCCCAGATTCCGCAGCCCGCCTCAAGTCTAGTCTAGTCCTCGCAGCCATCCATCATCACTACCGACCAAGCCGTAACCTCTTCCCACCCACAGGCACCTTCTGCTCCACCTTCTGCGGCGGGGCCAGCACCGCCTGGATGATCTCCTGACCGTCCACCAGCTGCCCCGCGCTCCTCTTGGCCTCGTCCAGCAGCATCGCCTGCTTCCGCTGCTCCAGGAGCTGTTGCTTGCGCTCCTCGGTCATGTACCACTCCTTAGGGAACCGGATCTGCTTCTTGAAAGTGTGGTGGCGCGTGTCGAGCGGAATGTCTTCGAACATGTCGGCGGGGTCCTTGAGAGAGAGGGCAGCTTCTGTCAGCGTCTGAAGTTTTGGTGGAGAAGAGCAGCAATTGTGTAAATCCAACCCACCTTGGCCGCCTGAATCAGCTTGTTCACCATGTCACCCAAGTAGCGCTTGTTCTGCGCCTGGTGCTCGAACCGCTCGCAGCTCATCTTGACAATGTCCTTCTCCGGGTTGTACCGAGCGCCCGCCAGCTTCTTGAGCTTGAGGCGCTGCGCGTCCGTCAGGCCGGGGATGTCGGCCGGGCAGAATTCCACCACCACTTTCCTGTCGGCGGGGTGGAACTCGCCCATGTAGGTCGTGTAGCGGAACCGCAGGACCTGGTCCGCGGCGGGCGGCTCGAATTGCTTCGCCAATTCTGTTTTTCTCATCATCAGTCTCCCGCTCTGCACTGCTTGCATCGTCACACCCTTCCCCTCTCTACCAGTCTCGGGGTGGGATGTCTCTTACTCGCCAACAAGGGCATCTCCCACACCGCGATGCGGGCATATTCTCGGAACTCGCGATGCTCCTCGAGCTTGGGGTGGGCGGCGGCCATGATATCGTCCTCCTCGAAATCATCCTCCCCGACCTCGTCCGTGATCAGGTCCGGGTCGTCCTCGTCCTCGTTCCAAAACAGCCGCGCCGGGTTCCCCACCTTGGCCGGCTCCCGCAGCGGCCGCATCAGCTCGTGCAGCTCCTGGCTCAGCTCGTCAAAGTTGCGCGCCGTGTTGGCCGGCATCTTGTTCCAGTCGTCGAGCAGCTGCATGGCCACCTGCCGCTGCTGCTCGCTGGTCTTTTCGTCGCGGATCACGTCCCGCAGGTATTGCCCCGGGTTGGTGTAGATGCGCTCGATCTCTTGCTCCTCGGCATCGTTTTCGGCAGCGTCGTTTTCGGCGTCATCGCGGCGACATGGAGTGGTTGAGAGGCGTCGTTGGAGGGGGAGGGGGAGGGGGAGGAGTCGCTGCTGGGCTTGTTGCTGCTGCTGAGCGGCGGAAATGGCGCGGAGACTGGGAAGTCTCCTGGTCGGCCGGAGACACAGCCGGAGAAGATTGGTTGGGGTGGCCATGCTCCCGGGCAGGTTGGGGGTTGGGGTCGGCGGATTGACCGGGTTGACACGGCTGCCGATGGCCGAACGTGGGACTCGGGGACTCGGGGCTCGGAGTCGGAGCATCACCAAGCCAAAAATTTGGAGTTCGGGTGTTGGATGCAATTGGCGGGACAGCACCAGCCACATGCACCGCCACCTGTGGCTCCACTTATACAGTCCCGTCCAGCTCTCCCATGGGGTGTAACCACTTAGATTACCAAATTGGGTGTTGAGTGAGCCAATTTCCATAGGCCAGCCACCGAAATGTTCACATCTCCATTGCATGATTACCATTGGGGCTCAGTGTCTTTTGAATTGGACCCGTTAGAATGTGGTTTGGCTATTATCGTCTCTCAAGCCAAGCCAGAACCTCGACAACGTGGTGTCCCACATCGGGGAAGACCCCACCTTCCAAAAACGATCACAACTCCGAGGTTTAACCTCTTTACCGCCCACCTTATCGGCTTATCGAGATCTTATCGCCTTGGCCATCGCTATTCACACAATGTACAGCAACGACAACATCAACAGACAGACACTGCCCGAGACTGTTCTCTGTGAGATTTCTCTTCGATATTTCAACACCACAAAACTCCTTACGTTTTACTCCCCTTCTTTCCTCCTGCTCATCAATCCCCTCACACCCAACGACCTTCCCGTCCTTTTTCATCCATCACCATGGCCAACATTTCCGACCCACCTAAAGACGTTGGGCATTCTGTGTCGACTCTTCCTGGGCGTCGTTGTTTTGTGACCATCGGCGCCACAGCTGGCTTCCGCTCTCTCTTGGAAGAGGTTCTTTCGTCAAAGTTCCTTGAATCTCTAGCTGCCCATGGTTTCACCACCATGGATGTTCAGTGTGGACCTGACCTGAAGGCCTTTGAGGAGCGATTGGCGACGTTAAGTGAGGATGAGCGTCATGGCATTTGTGTTCGTAGCTTTGGCTACACAGACGACATGGAGTCATACCTTCTTGCTTGTCGGGGTGAGCAGGGTGTTAGGCCTGCTGGTGTCGTCATTTCACATGGCGGTAAGCTTTTGTCTCATTCTCCTTGATTAGTGTGTTCAGATCATGTGAATTAATATGTCGTATCAGGCACTGGGACGGTGGGAGAGGTGCTCGCCGTCGGGGCGCCACTTATCGTGGTTGCCAACCCTACATTGATGGACAACCATCAGCTGGAGCTGGCGGAGATGTTGGAAGAGGATGGATCGGCCATCCACGGACAGATTGGGTAAGCACCTTTCACATTGCACTTACTTATTCCACATCCAGTTCTTGTCCCATGCTGACTTTCTCACAGGGCCCTCACAGATGCCGTCGATCGTGTCATGTTCCGGATCGCCCAAGATGACCTCGACAACCTGCCGCCGTTCTGTCCGCCACCTTTTCCTGTTCCTGAAGCTGAGCGAGTTACATTCTTCGACTGGATGGTGCTGAGTTGCTATAAATGAAACAGCTTGCCCAGCAAGGAGAGGGGAAGATCAACCCGGGCCCGATGGCCAGGACTACTAGCACAATGTCTTTCGGCTAGGTAGCCAGGAAGAAATGCTAGTGAGGGGAACCTGGCCGATACGGCCGCTTCCAGTGCGCTCTTTACTGCCGCGGCTGCTACAAAAATATTGCCGGAGGTTCGTTCATTCCCGTTGTAAACTATGCTTTGTTCTTTTGTCTCAACACTAGAGTAGCAAAAAACTAACCTTCTTACCATACAGGCAACAATGCGATGATGAGTTGTCAAAGACCATGCCCGACCTTGGTTGAAGAACTCGATCGCAAGGTCTCTACTAACGATTAATTCGACGGATTGCTACAAGGTGCCACGACCCTGGCGGAGAGACATGACCGTCTTGAGGAATGCGTTTACGGCCACGATTCACTGCTTGCTCCTGAACTTAACCCTGTTCCTGTTCAAGAGCAGCGATGGAAGCACAGCCGATCGGCTTCACCGTGCCTGTAGTGCTACTTCCCATCATGAACAGTGCTGGGAGCAGCACTGCGATTAATGATATTAATACTCACCAGAGCACGTATTGGAGAAGACGAACACAATCCGCCATCCACATATTACTGCTCCTCGCCAAACCTGATGCCCAAGGGCACCAACGGGGCTGTTGCGGCGCTTGTTTCTACCTGAATTCCCGCTGGTAACTTTCTCTTGAACCTCGCTGCAGTGTTCACCATAAACCACTTTGTAAACAGGATGAACGGCATTAATGGCCGCCGTAGTTCATGCCTTTACATTTGGCCCCAGGGACTATGCTGCGACCTTTCTGCTACTGTGCCCTCGTTGCTGCTAAAGCTTTTGTGCTCCCTGCTGCGCGGGTGCTGCAACGCCTGCAGGACGGCTCTGCCATGTGGCCGGCTTCGTGGACCGTGTGAACTTTGTCCCCCAATAGCGTCACGAACGGTGTAAACAGCTCTAACAGGACCGGTGCCGATGTTATTTTGGCCTTCACCCTTCCTGTCAGCAAAGCCTCTCCAAGCACGGTCATCAGCGGACCTCCCGCGATGCTGCGTGCTATGCTGCCTGCCGTGTACCTCGTTACTACTGCGGAGGACACCTTCCACACCCCCAACAGGCGTACAAGAGCCTGTGCTGACCCTGTGGCTGTGGTGGCCACCGATGAGAATAATTCAACCAAGGCCGCAGCGGCTGCCGACGCCACTGTGACCAGCAGGCTGCCGCGACGGACTACCCGCCTCATTTCCTACAGACTCCTCGCAGCAAACCCCCGGACTACAAAGATCATTGCCAACCCAAGGGGGCCATGAAACCACCGGCGAACCTGTCGCTGCTGCAGCCTCCGCCGCTGATGCTGTCGTTATTACTGTCGTCGCCGCTGTCGTCGCGGATGGTCTCGCCGCGATGCCGTGCACCTCATCTTCCTCCGCGAGGGCTGATAGGAAGGGAGGGAAAACAAACACCCATCTACCTACCTCGGCAGGCTTGGCTCTTGTGCATACACAGGTGGCCATCCTCACCGACGAGCGGATGTATTCCTGAAGGGAGGTGGTAATCAGGCAGCCAGCCCAGGCAGGAATGGTTCAAGAGGTTCTTCGCCCTGTTTCTCTGGTTAGAGAGCGCCTCGGCATGACGAGGTGGTGATTTGTCGAGGAGCAAAGGGGACAGGGTTGGGAAGGATTGTTGGGTTGGGGTTATATAGTTCCTTTTCTCCCGACTTCACACGTCATTCCAAAGGGTTTGCGATGACACAGGGTTCATCATCACACATCATCGTAGCGTAGTTGCCCTGGCTGAGAGTTTCCTGAAATTCTAAAGGGTTCCTCATTGTGAAGGGGTTATCTTGGCGGAGGGTCCTTCATTGCGGGAAGGTTGTTACCACAAAGGGGTTGTCCACGCCGAGGGGCTCTCGTGGTGGAGAGGTTGTTGTCACCAGCACAGAGGAGCTCTCATATTAGAGCATTCATTTATCAATAGTATACAACAGGCTTAGCATCATCATCACAAAGCTGGTTGTCTTTGTAGAGCGAGCGGGGTATGTGACACAGGTGAGAGACTGTTGTTGCTGCAGACACCTCAGAGGGTTGCTTCGGTTTTGAGTCCGGGAGGGTTGCCTTTGAGACGCTGTGCTACATTATCTACACATACCTCCCGTAATTGATGAGCTTAATTGGGCTCAGCTGTTTGGACAGCCGTTAGGCAAGATATAGAGACCTAGGTCGCTCTGGAGGTATTCGATCTTGGAAGTTAAACTGGGACAGATGGCAAGACTTGAGGCAAAACTCCCACTCGATAGGGACATAGCTACATAGTATGGTCTAAGTTTATTCCATTTTCATGTCATTGATCGTCTTCAAACCAGGCCACTGGTGGCCTTTTGCTTGCTTATTTCCACCACAATATAAACCCATCCATCCATCTATACATCTTCCCCTTCAAGCCATGCCATGAGCCAAACCACTTTCTCATCCCACCCCCTCTCTATCCTCCACCACCCCAATACCATCACCTCCCCGTCCTCCATCTACATTTACGCCACCCCCTTCACCCCCCAAACCTTCACCGCCGAATCTCCACCAACACTCACCACCTTTTCTGTCCCATCCACCTCAATCCACGCGACCCCCGTGACCCCATCCTTATGCGCGTTCGCCGCCCTGACCCGCGCCCCTGGCTTCGCCAGGCTCCAAACATGCACGTGCGTATCCAACCCGCCACTCACAGCATGCGTGCCAGCCTTGTTCCACGCAATCCCCAGCACGCGCGCCGTGTGCGCCGACCAGCGGTCCGTTTCGAGCGTCCAGTCAGCGGACTTGTAGACGAGGATCTTGCCGGCGGCGGTGCCCGCCGCGAGGTGAGCACCGGAGGGGGAGAAGGTGAGGGTGGAGATGGATTGGAGGGTGGTAGAGGTGTTTGTGATGATTTGGGTGAGAGACAAGGTGGGAGGGGAGGAGGCCGGGGAGAGGGACAGGATGTGGATTGCCGGGGCGTTGGCGGCGCCAACGGCGACGGTGGTGCCGTGCGCGGCGATGGAGCTTGGCGGGAAGGCGGTCGGATGGTTGTGGAGGAGGGAGCCGTCTTTGGGAGAGTAGATGGCGACTGAGTCGGTGAGGGCGGCGAGGATGTAGGATTGCCCGCCGAATGTGGCGGTTGCGATCCCCTTGGGTTGGGAGGGGAGTTTGGCGGGGTTGGAGAGGAATTGGGCGGTGGAGGTTTGGATGGTGCGGAGGGTGTCGTCCCACCCGACGGAGAAGGTTTGGCCGGAGGAGGCGGAGGTGAAATGCGTCACTTGGTTGGAGTGGCTTTGGCCTTCGACGACGGTCCCAGAGCCGGCGGAGATGTCCCAGCTGACGACCCGGCCGTCGAAGCTGCCGGTGACGATGGTTGGGGAGCCGCCGGAAGGGCTCTTTTCGGACCCGACGCCGAGGGCTGTGACGGTCTTGTTGTGGCCCTGGACGACGCGGAAGGGCTTGTCGCTGCCCTCTTTGAGATAGTTGAGATCGCCGCTGAGGCTCAGGCTGATGACGAGACCGTCGGACCTGCCGTGCGGCCAGACGACACCAACTTGCTGATCAGAAACGTTGACGCTGCCCTCCTCGCCGACGCGCCACGTGTGCAGATTCTCCCCTGACTCGGCATCCCACACACGAACCGTCTGGTCGGCGCTAGCAGTGACGAAACGCTTCGAGTCCTGCGCCCAGCTGACGGCAAATACGCTGCCGGTGTGTACGCCCTCGCCGATCTGCTTGGTCGGCTCGCCCGTCTTGCCGTCGTACAGCTGGATGCGCCTGTCCGCGCCCACCGTCACCAGCTTGCTGCCGTCGGGGCTGAAGGCGGTGCCCATGACGAAGCCCTTGTGCAGGCCGGCGGCCTTGCTGTTGAACTTGAACGGGGCGCCGTGGAGGAAGCACATGGTGTTGTCGTCGGAGACGGTGGCGGCGCGCAGGGGGCGCTGCTGGCGGATGGCGACGGCGTTGACGATCTTGCTGTGGCCGCTGACCTCGCCGACACTGTTGCCGCTGTCAGCGGTGATACAGTGACCGAAGCGCTCGCGGCCGTCGCCGACGGCAATAATGCGCTGGCTGTCGCCGTCCCAGGCAATGTCGGTGATGCGGCCCGAGATGATGGGGTATTCGCCCTTGGTGTTGACGGCCTCGACGGCATCCCAGACGCGCACCTTGCCCGTCACATCGCCCGACGCGACGTAGAATCCCGAGGGCGAGAACTTGGCGACGGTGGTGGTGGCTGTGTGGCCCGTGTACTGCTTGCTGATGGAGGGGTCGTCGATGTTGCGGAGGAAGATGGACTTGCCGGACTGGGAGGGGTTAGCATGGTGAAGGGGTCATCTGAGGAACAGAGGAGGAGGAGAGACAGACGGCATAGGCTATGCGCTGGCCCTTGGAGTCGGCCGAGAGTTGGGTTGGCTGGCCCCGCGTGGTTGCGGGAGCTGCTGCCAGGATCTTCTCGAGCTCGATCGACATGGCCGGGGTCGGATTCGGAGGTGGGAATCTCAGGACGAGGTTGGAAAACGAGCAATTGTGAAATGTCCGGCTTGGTGTTTCGAGGTGGTGTTGTTGTTGGATGGAGCCCAAGCTGATGTTGGGAGGGTTCAGGTTAGGGATCTGGAGGATGGAGGGGTTGCCTTTCGCTCAGGGGTTACTCGTTGCGGGGCAGCAACGCAAGCTGTGCCCAAACATTGCCCAGACCTCTGATTGGTTGTTGGGTTCGGTGTAAGTCGGGGATGTGTTTCGCATGACATTGCGCCAAAGCCTAGGAAATTGGCAAAAGGGGTTATCGTGAATAGATTGGAAGATCTTGAAAGTGTGCCGCTGGCGTCGTGCCTGTGTTGAGATTTGAGTGTGTCGAGGCTGTGATTGTGTGGTTGTTAGGTGCTTGTTGAGGGGACAGCTCCAGCCCAGAGCTCAGGCCCTTGTCATGTCAGGTCCAGTGACGTCACCACCACCATGTCCACCCCAGAGCGCGCTGAGGACGTACTCCAACACCGTTAGACATTAACGCCTGCAGTGCGAGATATTGCAAGATATGAATCCACAAACTAGGTAACCAGACAATCTTTCCAACATATCCCCTCCCCCATCCTCACATCTGATCCCACCTCCTCCTCATCTCCGACACCGAAATCTCACTCCTCGTGCCCTGTCCCGCCAACCTCCTCGCATCAAACTGCAACATATCCCTGTAGAACATGATCTCCCCCTCCACCAGCCCATCCCCAAGAAACGCAACCCAACTGCCATCCTCCCCGAGCCCAGCCCCGTGGTCAACACCCTGATCATCCACCCCGCGCCACTCAAATGACAGTTCCCTGCGCGACGACTCCCACGGCCTCTCCGGGATGTACATCATTCCCTGCAGCGGCCCGATCTCAAAATACCCCCACAGCGAGCTGCCGTCGAGAGTGAAGACGAGGTGCGACCTGCTTTGGTCAACATCGGTTACCGGAGAGGTCGGCTGATATTGGATCTTGTAGCGGCCGTTAAGCAGGCCAAGCGGCGGGAGATGACTGTTGTTGTTGATGTGAGGAATGCTATTGTAACCGCCGTCCCCCTCGTCGGGAAACTCTGAATAGGGCGGAGGTGGCTCGTGGAAGTCGTCCCATTGCGCCGGCGTGGCGTCGAGTTGCGGCAGCGGCGGGGCAGCAGGGCGGCGGCTCTCGACCGCTGCGGGGTTGAACGGCTGGGAACGGCGCGCGGTTTGCTTCGTCCGCGCCGGTTTCGGTGGCTCTGGTGCAGCGGTGGCCCTCGAAGCGGAGGCTGACTTGCGCGCTGGGGTTGACGAGGTTCCGCGTCGCGCGGTCTGCTTGCGCTGCGTCGCTGGGACTGCTTGAGCGGAGGCTGCCGTTGCGGGTTTCGGAGTTGCTTTGGCCTTCTTTGCTGGGGCCGAGGTTGCGGTGCTAGCGACCGACGGTTTGGCCTTTTTCGCTGCAGATTGTTTGGCCGTCACTTCTTTTACAGCGCTGCCGGTCGAATTGTCGTCGGCCTTGCGTTTCCTGGAGCTGGGCGTCGGCGCGGTGGCCGGAGCCGGTGTAGAAGGCGTGCTGGCGGCCTTCTTCGCCTCGCGCTGTCGCTTGGCCCATTCCTTCTTGAGGTCGGCCTCGATTTTGAGTACGGTCGCCGGCACGGTCAATTGTCCTGCCTTCAAGGCATCGTGGAGCCGCATCTTGGCCGTCCCCTTGGTCTTGGACGGGGGCAAGCCGTAATGAAGCAGCTGCGCTTCGTACCAATGCCCGGGGCGGTCTCCGAGGCCATCGGTGCCGTCAAAGGTGGCCTTGATCTCGGGGATGGTCGCGCGGCGGTGATGGTTGTTGCCGCTCGCGGTGACGTAAAAGTCGCCCGAGTACGACCAGTGGCCGAGGACGGCGGGTGGGACAAATGACATGGTCGGCGGTGTCTATTACAGGCAATCTTGACGCAAAAGAGAGATGCTGGTGGTTTTGCGTTTACGAGAAATGGATGATTGCTTGACATCCAACAAGTGTGGAGAAAAAATAAGATGAAATGGCAGGCCTCAGTTTTCTTATCGTCTGCAGCGGTGGCTTGCGTTTTGGGTTTGGATGCCGCATCATTTGAGGGGCAAATGAAAACCTAAACGCAAACTCAGCTGGAACAGTCCTACTCCGTAGCTCCGTTCTTTATTCTGCCAGGTACATACTTACTGGTGCAGGTGGATTGGTGTAGGACGAAACGCTTCTCTAATACCAACAATCTATCAAAGCCTAGACCACGACGAAACCCGCCGTGGTCAACCATGCCGAGAGATCTGATGTCATTGCTCTTGGATTGGAAAGGGATGTTGCCAGATGCCTTTAGGAACGCTGACTTGACCAAGGTAGCTTTCAAGTTTCAGAGGTATTAATCGACAACACATGGCCAAGCAGCACAATCTTTAGAAAAGTTGGCATAATACTAGGGCCGTCTGAGATGCAGGATAACTGTGCCGCGGATTACAAGCCAGCGACTATAATAGCAGCATTAGCAGCAACGCCATCGGCCATGTGTAAGTGTGACACAGTCAGAGCCCAGACCTGAACGATGGCATATGCAGAATGAAGTGAAGGAAGCGGTTGAATTCTTCTGAGAAACTATCTGAGTCCCAGAGGGCCCGGAAGCCCTGAATATATACACAGAGAGGGGTGGCGCCAGGTAGGCCATCTGGGCCGCCAGAGATGGAGGCTGAGAACTGAGGCTGGCTGACTAAGCCAGACTCAGGCCCAAACCGGCCATATCCTGTCATAGTAAGTGATGCTTCGGAGAGTGGTTGCCCGGCCACCAGTATTCCCCGAGTCAACAAACTTCAGGGGGTAATATCATCAACAATACCACAATAATGCCAAGGGGATCGCCAAGTTGAAGACCGAAGATGCTACTCTCAGAGTCCAGTTCAGCACATCCACATGTTCACAGGATGAGATCAATGCGGCCTGCACTTGGAATTGGCCTTTCTAGGTGTCCCCTTTGTTTCGTAGATTGATTGACCGATACCGTTGCCATGAGCGTCCGTTCCCCTTTGTTCATTTGTCAAGCAAGTCTTTCTTGCCTGAACTTGTTTGCCACTTAACAACAAACTACCTGGCACCTACCCAAACAGTGCCTTTGGACTTCATTTCGCTCCGTTTCCTCGTCATTTGTGTTACTCGAATCTTGCTCGGGAATTCTGGGGTGTTGCCAGGGCTGCCAACCTCCCGACATTATCTCACCACATAGTCCAATCCATGAACAATACTGCTGCATTTATTTAGAATTCCACAGTTGTGCGGCATTTCTTCCCCTGTATCAACCACCAAGGCAATCCTCTGCTTACGCTCCCTAAGAGTAATAACAATGTCAAGCTCCTCAAACGACTCACTCGAGTGGTCCGAGAACCTTGATCAGCCGCAATTCCAACAGGTAATTATAGTTTATCACAATCCGTGGTTATCTAGGTAACTTCGTACAAACAACAGATACTAAGAATGCACCACGTCATGCCAGGAACAAAATTTCCGCTTCGCAAGATATAGGCAACGGGGGACGGGGCCTTGGGACTATTTGGACCCCGACGAGGACAGAGTGATCGTTCCGAACACAAATGGAGCGACAGTTAATGACCCGACACAGTATCCACATCCTATTCAGGGTAAGACCTAAGGAGGCAGTTTTATTCTACCTCACCATGAGTTTCCGAGCCTCACGGGGAAAGGATAGACCTGTTAACATGTTATGCCAGGAGTTTATGGCGGCGTCTCGCGCGAGGGCATTGGCGGTGATCTGACTGACGCCCATGACCGTGAGAGCATCCCCCGATATAGGCTTCGCGGTCGCAGAAGGATGACGGGAGAGGTCCAGGCCGCTCTCGACCTTGTTCGCCGAAAGCTTGTACTCGGCCGGGGCCTCCAATTTGTGCGGCTAGTTGGCTACGGCGGAAACGGCGTTGTATCGTTGTTTCAGATGAACGGCAACCATGTCATTGCGAAATGTGCCCTGGAACCCGGTGAGGAATACGACGAGGTCGTCCGAGACGAGCGGTTGATGACGGAGGTAATTATATCCCTCTTTGATCGAATTGTTGCGTGTAAATTTATTATTATCAGAACCCCGTTGTTAACCAGGACGCCGTCCGTATTAGAGACATGCCGGCGCTATGCATGTGGTGTCCACGGTACCTATGCCCCCTCTTACGCGGCCGGGCTTGCGTCGACGGGTAAGGAACGTCGATGGAATCTTGCTGCTTCCATACTTCCCGCGAGGGTCCCTTGATCGGGCTATCGCCGTCGTCAATAAAAATCGCCGCCGGAAGGCCACGTCCGAAAGATACCGGCGACCGGGCTGGAGGGAAGAGTACTTGTGGAGTGTTTTTCACTGCCGTAAGTGGTCATCAGCTAGGGTCACTGCTCCGAGGGCAAGCTTGTTCTCCGGTTTCCCCTTATTATTTTTCTTTTATTCCCAGATGTGAAGATGGCTGACTTAGCGTGCTTATTGGCTCTTCGCAGTCGTGAAATGCTTATAGCCATGGCATTCCCCGTGGACACTCATCGAGGATTATACGGTCTCGGGCAAGGTTCTCTCCAGGGGGTCTCAGTCCAGGAACAATGTCCACCAGATGGACCGGGGGTCAGCAAGACAAACATTGTCCATTTTGATATTGATCCTTGCAACAGTACGTCCACTCCAATTCTCCTTGAACCAGTCGAATTGAGTGTATGCTTACGCACAACGAACAGTCCTTGTCGGGGAGAGTAGCCCGCCAGCTCATGGGATAATGCCGTGTTTTCATCTTGGTGATTTTGGTACTGCGGTGGAGCTCACACCGGCTCTGCTACGACGTGCGTAAGTAGTACTTGGCTATTTCCTATTACTAGAAACATGACAATGTGCCAGTAAGGAAGATATAAGAGGTTGATCGGTGCGCTAATACAAAGGCTTCCGCGTGGTGGGCAGGAAGAGGATGCGCGAACAACGCAACATAGCTAAGAAACAGTTCTATACACCGGTGAGGAGAAACCGTTTAGTGTAAGGCCTTGTCTTCCGACGTTTCTCTGACGTGTTGAATAGGAGCAATTCACCGAAGAGTGGGATTTTGTACCACAAAGCTGTAGTCCCCAAAACCACGTGAGAGGGCAATTCGCAAGTGTGGCCTCGAGGTATACTTGGGCCACGAACCTGTATCAAATTGGCCTGGTAGGTAGAAAGAGAGTCACAGTTATGATCAACCCCTTGATATGGCACTAAACAACTAACATAAACCCTTCTGCCCACCCTCTCAGGTCATGTTTTGCCTTTGCACAGGGTGCTACCCCCCTACGCCTCCATACCCTGGGCGCATTTGGATCCCTCCGTTGGATCCTAACGACCAGGATGACGACGACCGGAACATCCACCCCAATTCCGTGCCCCCCGCCGCCGGCGACGCCGTCTGGAATCAGGCACAGATGGGACAAGCTTATGATTTCGATGCGCGACGGTACCCTCATCCCCCAGGGGGACAGGCGGGCCAGAACTGGCGCCGCGTCTGGTCCTACGGGGCGTCTTTGCTGCACCGCGACTCGGCGATCGGGCTTCACGATCTCAGTATAGATCTGAGACGGCTCATTGCCCAGTGTTTGTGCGATAACCCGCACTACCGGCCGAGGCTCCGGCAGCTGAATAGGATTATCGTCCAGCACATGACTCGGAACCGGTGGCGCCATGAGGAGAGCAATAATACGGCTCCCAGACCGCGGAATCTGGGAGATAGAGAGATGCAGAGATGGGTCGGGTACGTGTTTGACCGGCCGCCGGAGTATTGGTATAAGGACTGAGGGACAATGATGGAGTGCTACTGCTTGTTACTGCTTGAAGGGTGGAGGAATCTTAGGGAGCATTGATCAGGCCATTAATCGAGTGCCTGGACTAGATACATACATATGACTATTCTGTTCCGCGTCATCACGTTATATAGGGTGAATGGCTATCAATAGCGGCATCACCAAGATTAAGGTATAATATTATTTGCAGCTCATAACATGATTGCTAGTCTTCGATCCCATTCCAGAACCCCCCTCGGCATGGTTGCCGTTTTTTCCTCTCTAATTCCTACTTCCGTTGTTCTGCATGGTTTCTCTATTTTCTGCACTCCTTCCTTCGCTTTGGATTGTCTGGTAATTACTGCCTTGTTTAGTTTCATCCAGAAGGTATTAATACGAAGTATTAGCCACAAAAACGTCCTACTCCGGACCCATACAAAGAACTCCCTACGTCACTTTGTGTTTTGCCACCTGGCTCCCCCTTTGTTCCTTATGAAGACAATGAAAGCATTCGCCAAACATGTACTTCCCCCCGCAAAATCCTTGCCAGGCAAACTCGAATTCCCCCGTATTGCTGCAAATATCATAACTGAGGCTTGAAAACTAGGTTCCTTGTCTCCGAGATTCGGACACCCTGTTGTTGCTCAACATCAAGTCAAGCAACCTCACCTTTTTCGCTCGACTCACAACACTCCCGCTTGAGTGAGGATTCCTATCCAGCAACGCCTACCAGGGAGTAACCTCACCACTCAGACAATACCCACGCGAATCCAACATGGCAGGACTAGGACCAGGACAGGTGCCGCCACCACCACCTGGACAGGCGCCGCCTCCACCAATTTTTCCTCAGTTGAATCTTGGCAATCCCCAGCAGTTTGCGGCCGAACGTACTAAACGTTTAGAACGGCAGCCTGTAGGTCTTGCTCCTCGTCATCGACGGGCCTAGTGTTTTCTGTCCTGAAGCTAACCGTGGACGTTTCAGAAACTCAATTTCAGATACGCCCAATATCGTCAGCATGGACTTCTTGTCAGCGACCAGAACAACGCCAACTTGCAGGTCATCATCCCCGGTCAGGCCAACACAGTCGGCACCTTTGCGGCCTACCCAGTACCACTCGCAGGCATGTATCCGGGCGTTCTGCGTCTCAACCTACCCAATACTCCAGACACAACAATCACAACCCTCGATCCCCATGACGATATCGTCGCTGCACCGCGGATGGGTACAGGTGATCCTCGGCGGCGACTCCGCGAGCTCAAATTCAAAATGGGCCATGTCTATGGTCTGCGCTTTATAAAAGTACTCGGCTGGGGAGGAGAGGGCATTGCTGCCCACTTCTCTCGCCGACGGCAGAATCAGGATTTCGTCGCCAAGTGCACAATCGATACTGACGGGGATGCGGCTCGAGCCTTGGAGTATGAAAAGGATATGATAAAGGTAGGAATCACGTCAAGCCATCTAGACAATCCTATTATTAATACACAACTATGCCTGCAGATGTACCGAAATGCCATGCATGTCGTCCAGCACTTTTATTTCCGGAATCCAGTCAACAACCCAAATGGACCGTGGAGCGACGATCAGGTAGACATCAGGGGCTTCATGCTTCTCGAGTATGCGCAGCGTGGTTCACTGGACAAAGCTTTGTCTGTTGTCTGCAGATCGAAAACACGGCCACTGCCTGTTCCTGCAAACCTTGACTTCTACGGTAAGCATATTCATACAAATGTTCTCGCACGGATCTATTTACCATTGACCCTACTCTACTTACTAACTCTGCATTTTCTTGTAGAACAGCCAATGTGGCGCATATTTGATTGCTGTAAGCACGGAATATTCCTTCTCATAATAACCCCCCATGTCCTTGTTTCCGGACCAGATCAACTAATATATCTCTGGTGTGGACCAAGCTGACGAGTGGACAATAGTAGTCAGGGGGGTGATTGCACTTGAATTCCCCCCAAACAGATACGTCGATTTATACCAAGCAGGAGGTGAGAAAATGCGTGAAGTCGTGCCACCCGATAGGCCGCGTCGTGTAAACGGGACCAGACTGGTGCATTTTGATTTAGATCCTCAAAATAGTAAGAGCTCCTTCGTGGCCCCATTTCAAGGTTGTTCTTGATTGCACCCCATTTTAGGCGTTTGCCATCCCTTCTTGTCCTCTTTTCCCCCTGGGTACCCGATATTTGAAGAAGAACATGCACTCACAAAGCCCACGTCATGACATGTGCTAAAATCATGAAACAGTCCTCGTGGGAGAGGTAGACGTCCAGAACGGCCACGCGATTGTTCCACGGATGATGATCTCCGACTTTGGTTGCGCAGAAATCATCGGGCGTAACAAACTCAGGACCCAGTGAGTGTTTCTTTCTATCCCAAGGTGGAGGACACAGAGATGGTGCTAACAACAAGGAAACCAGTCATGGAATGTACAAGCTTCGGCGTCAAGGCAAATCTAACTTTCCAACCCCGGTATGGCAAACCCATTTCCCAAAGGTCCCTAAGACAACAAGCAAGATGATCTAATTCCGATACAGGAGCAATTCTCTATGGAGTGGGACTACCTTCCGCGCTGGGGTGCCCCATATGATCCCGTAGCTCGGACGATGACCAAGACGGCCGGCAACTATAGCGCTGCAAACAACGTGTTCCAAATCGGCCTGGTAAGAATCCCGGGGACACCCAAGAGTATCTCCTTAACACTCATTGTGACATGGAACTCACTCGTTGCCACAGATAATGCTCGCTCTGGCTACCGAGTGCTACCCGCCAGCCCCTCCTTATCCCTCACGGATATGGGTGCCTCTTCCAACCCCAGCAGACGAGGGCTGGCACCCAAGCGACACGCCGCTTCCACATCCGGCACGAAATCCCGCTGGCGATGCCGTCTTTGTGGGCCAACGAGGAGCGCCAGACCCCGATAGACGCCACTATCCCCGCCCAAGACCGGACGGACAAAACTGGGTTCGCGTGTGGTCCTACGGAGGGTTTCTCATGCGCATAGGTAGAAATCGTCCCAGAGCACAAATAGCAAACCTCAGCGCCAGGCTGAAACACACCATTGCTTGGTGTTTGTGCGATGACCCGTACTACCGGCCGCGGCTGAGTCAATTGGTAGACATAATTCACGACGGGGCGAGGGCATCGAGGATTGATAGGCTTGAAGGCACTGGGATGGAAGGGCGTAGGCGGGGGAACGCCGTAGATAGAAGGTTGGCTCGGTGGGTGAGGAAAGTCTTCGATATGCCCACAACTTACTGGAGGTGATGACTCCATGGGGGGCTAATAGGGAGTTGGACTGGTTTGTAGGAAGCTGCGGCGAATTCAATGCGTGTGTATAAGACGTAGGCTGGAACGATAGTTGATTGAGACCTGAACTACTCACCTCCCTATTTCCTTGTAGTTAACAAGAGACTCCCAAAAGCCGGAAGACTGTTTAGCACTGTGTAATCTCTTTTCCATACTAGGAGGTACAATACCATACCACACCCCTTTTCACACATTGTAACAGCGAAGGCCGTAGAGGTTTAAGATCGTTTCAACCCGAATACCGTCACGCTATCTTTCGAACGAGTGCCCCCTGATCTCCCTAGGTCGGGCTTATAATCTCTTGAATCTAGGGTATCCGTACGGCCGAAAGTCATCTTAATGGGAACTTATTTCAGCTGAGAGACGGTCTCCTAACTACCTTAGGTTCGGCCAAAACTTATACAATTCAACTCGAAGAGTTTCACCAGGAAGTCGGGGCACCTGGAACACCAATAACGTCCTGACTACTTCCCCATGTATCTGCTTCTTTTTCATGAGAGCAGGAACTACCTGGGTTCGGTAGGTCCCAAGGTTATTGCCAAACTAAAGACAAAGGCCACCCTCACTTCCATTGTCTCCCCCCACCCCATTACCTCCGCTTTATCCTCCTCATTCGGAAGCGCCCATCGGACATTGCTTCCCCGTTTATCTTTTTTAGCGTGATGACTTCGAGTTTCCTGCAAGCATCTACCTCCCGGCCTTTCTCAGGTTCCTCCTGAGAGTTGTGCTCCTTGCTGGTCTCCGCATCAGGTCATTCAACGGTTCAGTTCGTACCTATTAGCTAAGCCTCAACGCTTACCTCCTTCAGGGACGCTTCCTCTCGACGCCTGAATCTCACGCAACTTCAGCATGGCGGGAGCAGGACCAAGACAGATTCGGCAGCCTCCTCGGCCAGACTTTCGTCCAGTACAAGCTGACATCCGACAGGTTAGTTATGCTCTATGATATATTACCCAGAATTATCATATCGCGTTCTTTTCGGTTCGTACCTAATAGCACCGCAGTTCCTCAACTTCCAGTACGCTTTGTACCGCCAGCATCCACATCCCATCGGCCGACCCCCCGGCGGTTTGGTTGCACAAGTGCCAGGCCATGCTCCCGTCAGCGCTCACAGTAACTACCCAGTGCCACTTCCAGGAGTGTATCCAGGTGTCCAGCATCTCGGCCTCCCCCGTCGGCCCTTTAACACCATAGCAAACCTTACACCGCACCCCGCCGCGTTCCCCCGTGTACGGGCACATGCAAATCTTCAACGACGACGTTTGCTCCACATGGTTCGAAAGATAGGAAGGTACCGTGGCTTGCACTATCTGAAGCCGATAGCCTTTGGGGGGCAAGGCGTCGTCGCCTTGTTTCAGAGGCCCAGGCCACCTGGACAGCTTTTTATCGCCAAGTGCACATTTGGGGACAATCCAGTCACACTTGAGCAGATGGCGCGAGAAAGGAGGATAACGGAGGTAAGCCTTCATCTTGCTGTCAAAGTCGAACCCACATTCCCACGCAAGATATCTAATCAGAGCCAACACGCCCACCGGACAGAGGTTCCAAGGTGCCATGCACATCATCCAGACTATTCCGATGATCCAGCCACCGATACTTGTATTTCCCGGGGCTGCCGACTGGATCTTTGACGTAGACGATACCATGCTTTTTGAGTATGCGCAGCGCGGCTCATTATACAAGGCACTGGTGGTCTTGCGCAGGTCAAAAACACGACCTCAACCAAATCCACACAACCTGACTTGTTATGGTACGCTGTGATATTGAGTTGCCCTTGACAGTTTCATGGTCCTATTACAGCCATTGCTAACTGATATACCAAGACCAAGCATTGTGGCGCATATTCGACTGCTGTGAGATATCTCCTGATTACTGACTAGTGGTTGTCCACCAAGGTGTTGAGAGATCCACGCCCTTAACTAACCTGTTGATACAACTTTTAGTGGTTAGGGGAGTGATTGAAATGGAATACCCTCCAGGGGAGAACCCAGGTACCTACGAAGGGCCACCACCACACCGTGGCGAGGTGCCAGGAGATCGGTGCCATCGCAACAGGAGATCTAATGTAGTCCATATGGATCTCGATCCTCAAAATGGTATGTACATGTTGTGCATCTTCTTTGCTTTGTATAACAAGACTGACAAATATATAGTTCTCGTCGGAGAAGTGAACGAGCAGACAGATCATGGGATCATGCCGATTATGAAGATTTCAGACTTTGGTCTTGCCAGAGAAATCTTTCCTCTCAAGATGGCGATGAGGTACCTAGACTCCTTGGTTTTTGAGACCGTCGAAGCGCACCGTCCCCGAATGAAGGCATTGTTGATATGATGCTGACTGCAGAAACACCAGCAATTTCATGTACATGAAGATACGATTGCCTGGGAAGGATGACTACAGAATCCCAGTATGGTGGTCCCGTCTTTCCTCAGTTGAGGATTCCTCTTGTTACCATGATCACACCTCTCATGTCCTGTTTTTCTATCAGAGCATGTTGATCCACTTGCACTAATAAGGTCAATAAACAGGAGCAATTCTCCTTGGAATGGGATTACCTCCCTAATAACGTGGCCCCTTTTAACATCTGGACTCGGCAAATGACGAAGACAGCAGGCAACATAGATCAAGCTTACGCGACCAACATCTTCGGGATAGGGCTCGTAAGTTGAAAAGGCCGGCCAGGTTTTCATACTTTTGTCAGAAAATGACTTACATGTAATGGCAGATTATGCTCTCGCTGGTTACCGAATGTTATCCACCGCGGCCTCCCTATCCATCACGCATCTTCGTTCCTGCTCCAGATCCGGAAGATAAGTGCTGGGAAGACAGTTTCATTCCACATCCACCTCGTGACCGTCAAGGGGATGCCGTTTTACACGGAGTACCTCGAAATCGTGACATCGATATACAAGACTACTCAGAGAAGCCGAGAAATGATGGACGCCGCTGGGTTCGTGTATGGTCCTATGGCGGCTTCCTCTTGCTCAAGAGGAACCGGCAAAACCCTCGAGCTGCTCGAGGAAAAGTCAGCGTTCCACTGCTCCGACTGATTGCTTGGTGTCTGTGTGACGATCCGTACTACCGGCCGCGGCTCCAGCAATTACAGGAGGAGATCCGCAGGGGAGCCAACGTTAACAGGCGGATTGACAGGCTGGAGGGCACGGGCAGAACTGGCCCCAGGCCAGGAAATACTACCGATGATGCCCTGATTGACTGGGTGAGGCTGGTCTTTGATCAGCCCGAGCAATACTGGCGTTAGGGTGGTAATTATGGATCCAAAAATTGGGCATGGAGGACTGGGTGTGTTATTATGTTTCGGCAAATCTATATTGCAAACATGGCAAATTACCAAACTCCTTCCCTCAACTATACCGCGGTGCGCCGCTTTCGTATGCCCCGACATACTCCGTCGATTCCCACGCTCCCCTTTGGCTCTCTGCATCGCCCAGTGGCTGGTACGTGCTGACGGGCTGTTTGCTGGACACGCGCTTGATTCGGAACTTGCGCGTGTCTGCTTCAGAGCACCCCATGATGGAGAGCCAAAAATGGATGATACTACGGACAAAATTCAAGGGTTAGATGCTGACTCAACACTACCACCGTATAATCAAGAGAGAAACTCACGCAATAACCGCCATAAGCGCCAACATTGCACCCCCCTTAAACTTGATCTCCGTCTCCAGCTTCTTGTCCGCCGGCGTAACGCGCGACGCGTCGAAGCCATCAATGACGTCCTTGGAAAGCCCACTGTAGTTGTGGATCCATTCACCAGGTCTGCTGGCAAGGCCGTTGATGCCGAAGAGCAGCAACACAAACACCCAGGCGATCCAGATCAAGAGATCGATGAAGGTGATGGCGAGGGGGTGGATCCCGCGACGGTCGCGCTGGCTGAAGATAACGCTGACTTCGGCTACGTTCCACATAAAGGTGAGGGATATCTGGAAGGGGGGACTGTTAGTTTTCTTGCGGGAAGGGTCTGGGTGAGGGGGGAGGAGGAGGGTCAGAACGTACTGCTGGGACGAGGACGATAAAGCCGTACTGTTCCATGTATTTTACTCTTCTGTTAACGGCGAGTGAGGTGGCTAGGGCGCCGATGATGAGCATCGACATTGTTGACACCAAGCGCAGGTAGAATTTGGATTTCCATTCTTTCTCCAGGATCTCCATAATGGATTAAACTGTTCCTCTTTATTATTATGATATTAATAATATGGAATGACGCTGAGATGAATATGTGTTGAAGATGTTTGGCATCTCATAATGAAGAACCTCATCTCTGCGAGGTATATATCTTGAGACATCATCCGCTCTGGTAGCTGCATTTGGCTTGGGTTGGGGCTGAGGCGCAGCCGAGTGCATGTTGCCAAACAAACGCGCGCTTGGAGATCAGATCCCCTGCCACGTTGTGCTTGAGGCTAACGCCAGCCACGCATATACTCGAACTCAGCCACGAATCAGTCTTGCGCATTCAAGAAGGTCGGAGGGCCCGAAAGGCGCGAAGCACTGCCGACGGCCATAGTTGGGCGGTAATGCGCATGAGAGATTTTGATTGGGATAAAGAGGGGAAGCTGAGTTTGGAAAGCTCTTCTTGCTAAAAAGACTACTACCAGGTACCTATGTGAGGGAAGTAGGCAAAATGATGGCGCGATTCAAGTGAAAGAGTAATAGAAGAGAGAAACAGGAAAACGAAACGATTTACCACCCCAATTACCCCTCTCCAACCCTCTTATCCTTCCGCCGTACCCCTGATACCACGCCATGTCTTTTCCTCTCATGCCTCCACAAGTTATCTTTGCGCGTATAACTCTCAGAACACTTCCCACATTGATACGTCCTTAACCCTCCGTGTTTTGCCGATCTCTCGTGCCTGTTTCTCTCCCCGACAGTGCAAAAGGCTTGCTGACAGTCATCCATCCGACATGGGAAAGATCGGGTGTGCCGTTTCATGTGTTGGCTGATGTTTGTTAGCTATACGACTTGAAGTTTGAAAGAAAGCGGAATATGAGGCTCGTACGAAAGCTGAGATGCCGTCGCGAAAGCCGCTGAGCAGCCTGGCACCTGGCAGGTGTAGAGATGTTTGTTGGCAGGCTTTGCAGCGTCAGGGGCACGTGCTGCAGCTGGACCAGCAGGGGTTAGGGCAGAGATTTGCGAGACTGTCTCTTGTATCTGGTTTGAGTGCTCAAAGCTAGAGACTTGCTTTTCAACTGAGGTCGACATGGTAGATGGATCGTGAAGAGGATTCGGATGGGTGTAGTTAACGAAGGGTCGAGGCTCGCTGTCTGAGAGGGTCGAGAATGGACCCGCTGTTGAAGGAAAGATGGGGTGCAGAGACGTTGTTGAATCTGGGAACCAAGATGTTTGGTAATAGTTGTTGATGTATGGGGCTTGCCCGGAGAGACTTGGAGCACCAAAGAGATTGATTTGACACTGAGTAAAAGCTTGGGGAGGTGAAATCGAAGGTAGCTGGAATGAAGAACCAACGGATGGCTGTCCCACGCACCCGGAGATAGAGATAGAAGAGAAAGACCAGGAGCCGGAACGAAGTTTGGGGCAGCGAAGCTGGTTACCCCTCGGGAATCTTCTAGCAGGGTCTCAGCCCGGTCACTGTCAGGCTCGTCGAAGTGTGACGCAGTGACAGGCCGGGCCGGCCACAAGCCAGGCGGATGCTGATACGGCGCGCCAGGGACATTGTTGTCGAGGTCATGGGAAAGGCGGTTTTTAAGAGTTCACGTCGTGAAGAAAGAGTATTGTGCTGGTGGAGGTGTTGCTCTGAGGTGGTTGTGTGGAGAAAGCATAAAACGGAAGAGCTCGGGAAGGTTTTGTTCCTGTTCGCCTATACAAGTTAAGGTAATGTTGAAGAAATTGGACAAACACAGCGTAATGGCTATTACGGAGTGTCTGGGAGGAAGTTATCTTCCGGGGTTGAAGTTGTTTTTAAATGCCTGAAGGCTTTCGACACGAACCGTCTGTCTCGAAGTGTCCTCTCCATTTTCACACAACTTGGATCTAGATTAGAAATCTCAGTCTTGTGGAAGGACGCCCGGTATCATTGGGATATGCCCCTTTACTTAAAATCAGCCTGAGGCATCTGTGTTCAACGCCTGGTCAGTGAGTGCCTCCGGCCGAGGTTGCCCAATTACTACGCAGGGATTGACATACCCATGCAAGCTGACAATGGCCCTGCGGGGTTGAAAACCCGCACCTTCGCACATCTTGCACTGACCTTGCCCAACTTCATCCATTCAGCTGACACTTCTTCAATCTTCTGTCACGCCTAATATCCCACAAGATCCGCACCTCCAAGCATGCAAGTTCTCCCTCATCAGCCTTGTAGTTCCCTGTTAGAGGCCCTGCCTCCTGAGATCCTGATCCAAATCTGCCAGAACCTATGTCTTCATTGCTGCCATCCTAGAATCGGCGAGGTCCGCTTTAAAGACGCTGCCATTTGGCTCCGCGACCAGAGCGCCATCGCCAGGTTGAGTGCCTGCTCCAGATACCTTCGCGAGATTGCCCAGCCTATTCTCTTTCATTTCTTCCATAGCCTCGAGTCACTCTTCCTCCTCCGGGGCCGCCTCGCCGTCTTTCTTCGCGCCCTTTGCCTGCGACCTGATCTGGCGAAATCCGTCAAAAGTTTGGTCCTCTGGTCACCCTTCATTGTGCACCAGTTTGGACCCGTCAAGCCGAGTTTTGAAGATGCGGCCAAAGACAAGGATGGCCTCCTGAAGAGCGTTTTGAAAAAGCTCGGGCCGTGGTGGGAGTTGCAAATGAAAGCCGGCGTGGATGTCCTCCATTCGCTTGCCCTGGTGCTCGCCCCTCAGGCTAGCTACGTGTTGATCCAACGCCGGTTTGACGATCCAAGCCTTAAAACATCATGGGTCCATTGGCCACATCCCCTGGACAATCTCCGGCATCTTGTCTTGCCTGGATGGAGGGATCCAGATACGGCACAGCAGACATATCACCTCAATGAGATGGTGGGATTGTTGAGGCATACAAAGAACCTGGAGAGCCTTGTCGCTATTGACTGCGGCATCGACAGTTGGCGGTCTTCCATAGGGCCTCAAATCAGTTTGGACTCGTTGCCAAAGGATGTTGAGCTTCGGTTCCTCAAGAGGATCTCGATCAACGGCAGACGTCTCGGGCCTGAGTACGTCGAGTTCATCATCCGACACAGTACAGTCTTGGAGGATGTGGAGTATTATCACAATTATTATGACAGAGGATGGCAGCCGCTCGAGTTGGACAAGCACTTCGGAGCGGCCAAACGCACGCTCCGAAGGCTGTGCTATTCGGCTTTGCCAATCAAGGAGAGGCTAAAACATTCCGACCGTATCGAGGATTTTGTGGGCAGAAGGCCGTTCCTTGAGGCAAAGTTTCAGGATGGAGTTACGTTCTCAGACTTTTCTGCCCTCGAAACGCTCGAGGTCGAGCAACTCTTCTTGTACGGGCCGGTATTCAGACCACCTGACGACATGGATAATGATCGCAGTCTTCAACTGGCTACGACAGAAGATTTCCTTGCGAAATTTCCGCCTTCGCTGAAGCACCTTCGCCTTGGTTGCATTACGCACTGGCCAATTGTGTTTCGAGATGTGTTGGAAATGGCTCAACAGCGCACCCGGCTTCCTGAACTCTGTTCTGTTCAGCTCGAGGTTCTCGCAAAGCCACCCAAAGAGGACCTCGAAAGTCTCGTGTTTGCGTTTCAGTGTACAGGGATCGCATTCTCCGTTTTGCGGACAGCCAGCAATCCGTCGTCGAGAGGCTTACTACCTCCAAGACCTGGATACCCGGTTCCCGCGGTTGTTTCTTTCACGGGAGGCACATGGGAAGTAGAACGACAGATCCTTTGGGAAACAAGGGAACAACCCTGAAATGTAGGCAAAGAGAAAAGAGTCACTCCTCAGGCTTCTGATTGACAAACAATGCTGCAAACAATGGGGCCTATCTCTGGTAGTTTACTAGGTCAGTAGTAGTTAGAACGAAAGAACGAGTTCCACGATTAGATGCCGTTGATTTCAAATGCTCGCGCTCTGGAAAATTCTTTTCGCTTGCCTAAGTTTGTTTTTTTTACTATGGTACATCCCGTCCTAATAAACCAAACCGATAGACACGAGGAAATGCACAAAAGAAAGCAGCCAAGGCACCCTCCTTTTACAGCCCCAACGACATTTTCACACATGACAACATTCCAGCGTGGTGAGGTCCTAATAGGTTGTGGCGAGCGGTGGTCTTATGGCTATGACACGGTGCGGGTGAAAAGCCTATGCCGGTCCTGCAAGCAGTGGTAAGCGGAGGATGCCCGCCGTGTGGCTGCTGTCATGGAGCAGATTCAGGTAAATTCAGGTAATGAAGGAGAGGATTGCGAGGGCTAAGGCTCGTGATGAGAAGAGCAAGCAAAGGAGAAAGGAGTGGGAGTGAGAAGGAATGAAGTCATAGTTGCCAGGTACGTAACCAGACATTAATGAGACTTCGTTCGATGATTCTATTTCACTATATCAATGTAGCTCGATGTCAGCATTTTTTTATTCGTAGAAGACCGCTTAAATGCAGTGTTGAACGCTAGGCAAAAGGAATTCTTAAACCTGCAAAGACACCAGACCCCCCTATATACCCCGGAACATGCAGACAACTCCATCCATACTCTCCTGCTCTTCAGAATGGACGATGTGACTTCGAGAATGTAATCAAAGCCACCCGGCCTAAATCACCAGATATTGCGACAGAAAGGTCCGTCACCTTGACGGTTACAACATCGTGGGGTTTGCTCGTCGCTGGCCTAAACTCTGGAGGTAGCCACAAGACGTCTTCTCCTTGGAATGTGATCCAGGTCCCGTTGCTGTTGATGCCATACCCCACACGCTGGAAACGTATTGCCTGAGGCTGACTCTCGGTGCGATTTTCCTTTGCTTCCCCCGTTTCCTCTGCCTCCTCGGCGTCATGATCCTCATCATCGCATATTATCATTTGCCCATCTTCATCTTCATCTTCACGTCGTCAAGTAGCGCACGGGCAAGGATTATATGTGTGGTAGGCAGACATGGTTCAGCTCACCTGTACCCTGAACTATCTGAATCAAGCCATGGTTGTCTCCTATCTGGGTACCTGAGTTATAAGGGCCGAATTGGTTTAACATCAGCGACGCCATCATGATGCCTGCGATATTATCGCTCTGCCGAGATATGGTGATCGAACGTTTTGCCAGGCGGAAGGGTTGATGACAGGCACGACCAGATCATCACGGAAACACAAAGAACCCCGCAAGTTGGGCATCAACCGGCCACAGTCCCACAGCCTTGCCTTCACAGGCTCACGGTTCTGTGTGTTTTACGTACACAGTATTAATTAAGGGATTCGACAAGTGAGAAGTCATCCGCAAGGCCTCTGGGATGATTAAACCAGTTCCTATAATTACGTATAGCCTAGTAATTATATCTTTTGGGAGCCGAGTTTGTCACTCGTCAACCTTCAAGCAAAATGCTCAGGCTCAGGTCAGGCAAAAGCGGCGTATCAGCACATTGACCGTATCTGTGTCTTTTTGCCACAAGAGGATAACACACCTTTCAGATTCTTCATGGCCGTAGTAGGCTTCCTTGATGTGAGATCCCATATGTCGATGCCTTCGCCTTTCGCGGCTGCAAGCCGTGTTCCATCTGGTGACCAGCATATTGATTCTGCCCCTTCATGACGAACGGCCATCAGAGATAGAGTGAAGAATTTCTTGACCCAGTGTATGTCGTGTTTCGTGGCTGAAAGCCGAGTTGCACCAGAACATCTTGAGGCTTCCCCAAAACATGATTTCAATGTGCCGGCCTTCTGACAAGTCCCAAACTTGAATTCTCCCATCGCCGAGCCCCAAAACCCTGGTTTTGGCATGAAAGCTTGATATATTGTAATTGAAGGATCTTGAAACAACATTAATATTAGAAAATTTTGGACATTCGGGAGATCGATATGTAGCTTACAGCAATCGATTTGAGGTAGTTACTTGGGTTTGGTCGAGAAGTGTTTGTCCACGTACCGGGGTTTGGCGGTTGAACTCTTTTTTGTCCACCTCCCCGTGAACTTGGTCGAGCGTTCAGACCAGTTTCCGCAGAACTGGTGTATGCCCCTAACCCTGAACCGACCACATCAGGTATGTACCTGGTCTGGGCCCCTGAAACGAGAGACTATCGATAGACGGATCACCTGGTAAGTGAAACAAATCACCCCTTCTAGAGAGGTCTTTCTCTTCCATTACAGTAATTCTTCAATCTCGCGCACTCTGCTGCGAACATTCACCTAACATCTTCTGCCAACACCAGAGTAGTTTCCTCGCACCGCCATTAGGCCTTGTCCCTCTGACGTACCATATCAACTTCACAATGCCCGTCCTGCTCACCAACCTCCCAGACGAACTCCTCGAGGCCATTGTCGCCGCCCTTTGTGGTACTCACAGCGACTATCCGATCGACATTCCGGGCTGCACCTACCGCACATATGGCAGGTGCCCGCCATGCGACGAAGCGCGATATGTCGGGCTCAAGTCACTTTGTCTCACGTCTCGTCGCTTTTACAATATTGCGCATTCGCACATCTATCATCATGTGTCACTGAGCAATGACTGGTGGAACCCTCTACGGAAGTTCGCCACACAACCAGCCCTTGCGCGGTCGGTCCGATCACTCTGCTGGGCCAACGTGAATAACAACCCGGTGTCGAATGGAGTCATATATAAGGATATTCAGCGCGACAAACGCCTTGTTCTCAGTCTATACGCCGTCCTGAAGAAGTACGGTACCCGATGGTCGTTATCAAAGAGCAAACGGGATGCCTTGCGACCATTCATCTATCCCCGGTCCGGCCTGACCATAGAACTTTTGGCGGCTCTGCTCCCGAACCTCGAGACACTCGTTGCAGAGGTACACGCCAGAACAGGGTTCCGGTTTTGCACCCCCGGATCACTGCCCGGTTACGGAGGATTCACCTTAGGTGTTACTCGGTTGACAAAATAGACCCGAGGATAGCAATGCGTTGTTACAAAGGCCTCTTCGCCGCGGCCCGCGACAGCCTCGAGACTGTGGTGCTGGATATGTGCTGTATAAAAACTCGAATTTGTCCCTTCAGATGGCTGGAATATAAGACGGAGGGACGAGGACAAGTGGAATGGGAAAGCGGCTGGCAGGAGGACAAGGAAGGCCACGAAATCACCCTCACTCGAGTGACGCACCTCACCATCGTCAACTGGATCCTCGAGTCTGGCCCCCTCTGCGGTCTGCTAGCCTCTTTCCCAAACGTCACGCACATGCACATTAGAATTCTTGGTCCTGCGATCCCGGAACGAGTTCCTAGTCCCCGGATCCCAGAGGAGAGGTTTTGGCGTTACATGCAGGAGCCTCTTCCACGGATCACCGCCATCTTCCGCTCACTGGATCGCGCGCCCAAGCTTCAGTCTCTAGTTCTCGAAGTCGGAGCCACTTTCAACGGTTGGATCAGGTGGTGGAACGAGACTGACGCCAGAGAGTTTGAGACAGAGATGGAAGCGCGTGGGGTGAGGGTTGAGTTTCGGCATCCAGCGTTGCGCACTGTCGTCAATACCATGGTGGCCCGACCAGGGAAGCGGTCCGCCATCCTGACCTGGCCAAAGATAGGTTTATTCATCCCCTGAATGACCACTGACATCAGTAATATCTTGCAGCGAAAACAACCATTGTAGTATTCCTCCCAAACATCAACTTTTCAGCATGTTTAGCATCGCAATACATTTGCCTCTCCATCGGAAATAGGAATAAAATAAGGTGGACTTCATGTTTGATCCTAACAGCGATAAAGCACTTTACTCGAGTTTTTCAACGTCCAACTGAAGTACGTACGATGCTTGACATCTAGTTTTTCAAAAAAGGGAAAGGAAGACGGCTAAACTCAGAGAACGTGGGACCGTGCTGAATCCAACATAAAGATCTGGCCCGTTAGCAAGTACATACATTCAGGATGTCAAGAAAAGTAATCAAGTGAATCTTCCTGCGGTAGATCAATAACTTGATAGGTCAGATCCACTCCCAAAATTAGTCCTCAAGGTAGCTCTTAAATCTTCGCCTGCGGGATGCCAAATGCCACAATAGCTCGCTGGCACGAAGTCATCCACATGCATGTAAACTTTCCGTCAGCTCGGCCCCCCATTTAAGCCTCGCCTAATACGGAGTGTAGTCCCACCGTGTCTTGAGCCTTGTCTTGTGCTCCCCGCAGCCTGATACTCTCCTCCAACATACCCTTTTCATCATGAGAAGACATTTTCTCGCACTCCCGCCTCAACCTTTTAATCTGTGATGCAGTCCACAATGCCCATTCTCCTAACCGATCTCCCAAACGAACTCATCGAGGCCATCGTGGCAGCTCTCTGCGGCGACCTTGACGCCTCTCCTGGCACTCTGGCCAGCTGCATCGACCCCGGACATGGCTGCCTATCCTGCGACAGAACACGCCTCGCCGCCTTGAATGCGCTGTGTCGCACGTCTCGTCTATTTTACGAGATTAGTCTCCCTCACCTTTACCATCGTGTGTCGCCCGACTCCAACTGGTGGATGCTATTGCGCACGTTGGCCACGCGTCCGGATCTCGCGCAGCGCGTTCGGTCCCTTTGCTGGGTGGATATGGGTTGCTACAGACCACTTGCAGCTATCCGTGAAGAGTTACAGAATAACAAGGCCATCGCCGGTGCTTTTGTTGACCGAATGGAGGAGTTTCTCGCAACTTTGCCCCCTGAGGTGTGTCGCAAGTTGGGAGGCAACGCGGAAAAAGAGCTCGACTTTTTCCTCCGGCACCAAGCCGACATACCACTGGACTTTGCCATTACCTTTCTCCCGAATATCGAGACCCTGATCGCAGAATTGGACCAGGCATCGGTATTTCTATTCTGTTCGCCCGGTATGCTGCCCCGGCTCCGGCAGCTTCACCTTAGTTACTCCGATGTTCGCGGAGTACTGCGCATGTCGAGGATCCTGCGCCTGTTGAAGGCTACGAGCGACAGTCTTGAGACGGTGGTGCTGCAGATGTGCGATACCAAGATACAGCCCTATCTTTTCCGATTTAGATGGGACGCCTATGACGACCAATTCGAGGTGCTAGACGTACCCGAGGAGCCGACAAAGCTGGGATATTTCAACTTCACTGTTCCTCACGTCACGCGCCTCGCCATCCGCGACTGGATCCTTGATCATCGTGTCCTTCGCGTTATGTTCGCCACCTTCTCAAATATTACCCACCTTCATTTCCAAATCGTCGGCCCCCGCTGCCTCGCGCGGAATGACAGGTGCTTGCAGAATCCTCTGCACTGGATTGCCGCGGTCTTCCGCTCGCCGGACTGCGTACCCAAGCTGCGGTGCTTTGTCCTCGAGGTGGAGAAGACCTTTGATACTTGGGAGAAGTGGTGGAATGAAAGTGCGTCCAGAAGTTTAATCGAGGTGATGGAGGCCCGTGGAGTGGAGTTTGAGTTTCGGCATCCAAAGCTGAGACGGAAAAGGGATGTGCCTGGGAGATTGAGGTTGATGTTGAGGTCAGAGCGACGGGAGGCATAAGACCTTCATAGCTTTAATAACGGTGTGGTTTGTCTTTGAGTTTTTTGCCCTGACGCGTTCCTCTGATCGGCCAGGTGCTGGCTTAAAGTAAGCCACGTTGTTCTCTCAAATAATTAGAATCGACATGACAACCTTGTCGGTATACGACAGATATACGATGTGTAAAGTTATACGGGTGAGAGAAATAAAACCATCGATGTTGTCATTAATTATCATGTGTTGTGCCGGTTTCGAACCCTCCATCTCGACCGTGTCCCACGGTGCTATCAATCTCTAACAGCCCAGTCATGATATCCCATCCCCTTTAAGCCTATGTCAGCTGTTAAGTGCTCGTGTTTGTTCCGTTCATGAGTGTGAGGCCCGGCTGCTACTTACCAAGTTCCAAGATCTGTTCAAATGTCTCTGATACTTTGTCTTCAAGTGCCGCCTTTAACTATCGAGCAACCTGCCTCGCAGCTCCCGCTGGTCTGTGGCATGCCAGAGGCGTTATCTAAGGTGCACCGACTCTCAAGTCGTTTGCGGTTGGTTGCTGTGGTGACCCCGGAGATCTCTTCCATGGGCGTTCCTCCAATGCTTAGAGAGGTTGTCCTTTCGGGTGTACCTTCGAAAACAAACAGAGCACGAGAACGGCCGTTCTCCGTTGTGCTTCAAGGTCTTCATATGGCGATCCAGGTCGCTGCTTGTGCCAAACACCTTTTGGCAGTCGTCGTGCGGGCACTGATAGGCTTGCTTGTGCTGCTTTTTGTGCTGTCTGTGGAGGCGTCAGTCCTGGGGCTCGTTTCCAAGGGTCGATATGGGAGGGCACCCACGGGAGCTCGAGATGTGTCTGGAAAGAAGACTCGCATATGTTGCACTGGAGCGAGTTCGCAGTTGCATAGGGTGCATTGCTGGTGAGGGTGGTGCTGATCGCGTCACCTGTTCCCAAGACCACATGTTGCTGAGAAGAGGCAGCATGCGGGGAATGTTCTCTCCGTAACGTATGGTTGGAGTTTCCAGGGCCACTAAGAACGTATGAAAATGGCCCCCCCTGGGCAGGAACGGAGCAATCAACAACCGCATCTGGAAGACGAAAGCGTTTCCAGGCGGAACCTGCATTCAATCTGCCATTGTTCCAGTCCTGGACGGTCCAGGGCTGTTGCGTGTTCCGGACAACGGTTGGTGGGCTGGGTTGGGAGGTAGGTCCGAGTGGAAGCGGTCCAGGATATGCTCTGCGTTGATCCAGGGGGAGCTGACCTGGCGGTGGATAGAATACATACGTTGGAAGAGCCGGCGCTGGGCCCCTGGGCACGGGATAACTAGGAAAAAAGGGTCCGTGGTAACCCAGGTGCTGGTCCGTGGAGAGGTCCACGACATGACTTGGCCCAGGAGCCAGGTGTGACGCATGGTCCAACGACAATCCAGGAGAGAATTCCAGAGGAGCGTGTAGAAAAGGCAGATTTGAGCGTCTATTAAAGCTCTTTCCCCATTCCATAGCGCCGGCCTGCGGCGTCCTGATCGTGGACCCGTCCAATGGATGTATCCGGCGCGATGCCAACGCCTGAGTTTCGCCATGGATTCCAGCCACAGGACCTTCGCCAGCCTCCAAGTGGGAATCCACTCCAGTGTCCCTTGGTCCAGCCACATCGAACTTCGCTTTGCCATACCCGACTGGTCTTGTTGACTCGGTGGGTCTCTGAACCGACCTTGAACGTGCAGGGCGTTGATTCATTCTGCAGTTATCAACAACGAGTAAGTAAGGCACTCCGTATAACATGCTGGACTGGGGCTAGATACTCGGTAGTGACAGCGGGAGCGAGCAATTCGAGGCTGAACAAAGGGGTCTGGGGTGACCGGTGAGAGTTCGACACATGGATCGGCTATTGACCAATTTAAGGAGACTGAGAGATTGCAAAAATGCTCTAAGATCTCAAACACGCATTCAGGGAAGAAATGAGACATATCTAACCGAAAGACCTGGGAGAGAATACTTATGAGGCAACCAGATGCCAGGTCAAAAGAGCGAAAACATTCACTCGATGTACAGATTACATCGTAATATTGCCTCCAGCCTCCATTCATGTTGCCAACTCAGACGTAAATGCCAACTTCATGGTGCCTTGGGCCATAATTGACATCGATTCATCGCCTCCATCAGGCCATCCACTGCATTCTGACCGACGACGCCCCCCAAGGTTCACCCGCTTTCTGTTGGGGAAAACGGTATTAAAAGACAACGGCATTGGGCCATCAGACACTTCCAGAAGCGACCACATGCTGCACATTTTGTGGGCCATGTTGGACGATTGCGAGGTGTTAGCTAACACCTGGAATGGGATGAATCCCCTAAGACTTTAAGACTTTTGGAAATTCCGAGGTCTGTGTTAAAGCATTCAGGCCCCGAAACTCACATTTCTAGATCTTCCTCACATGGTCCAAGCCGACGGCGTATCATTTCTGCATATCTCTCAGCCTTGCCTCTGAGATACTTTGATGGTACAATACCAAATACAATCGCAAAGTCACTTCTATTTGCCAAATGCCTTGTGAATAACCCAATCCAGCATCTCATGATGGTACCAAACCGCTAAGGCCAAGTCACTCTAGCACCTCAACCGTTCGCCTTGATATCTCAGGAGGCAGCCAATTTCAGGGCTTAGCTACCGGTGCCTCCACTGACTTGATTCGTCGCCTCGTTTGCAATGCAGTGCAAGTTTTTCATTTTCATCCTCAATTGACACATTCAGTGCTGCAGTTCATCGCTTCATTTCCACCAGATTCGGCCTGCCTCCTGCTGATACAGGCCCTTTCGCCTTGACTCCTCTTGCCGATGTCCGAGGTTCCAGCAAATCAAAGGGAGGGCTCCAGAGGTTGTGTTGCCTGCTTGGCTTGGACAGAGGTCTAAATGGCCAGCATGCATGCTCCTGCTGCGGCACAGACGGTGACGATGGTGAGGTTTGGAGGTGAACGAGCGGCCAACATAATCAGACACCCCTCAGGGTGCCAAGTGTGATTCCATCCCTTATTACACCAGGGCAAACAACAACCCCCCAACCACCGCCCCTCCAACCGCCATCAAAACCGACCCAAACGCCCCCTTCACACCAGCATTCTTCTCCTCCCCACCCCACCCTTCCCACCACCACCCGAACCACCCGTCGGCGCCGCGGCTGCATCACATCCCTCCGTCATCACCCCCTTCTCGCACCCCAACCTCGTCACGGCAGCCGACACGCTACTCGCGGCCTTCTCATCCATCACTCCCAAGCACGGATCGCCAGACACAGTCACCGTCGCGCGCGGGACGCCGGTCGTGGTCGGGATCGGCCTCTTAATACCACCGCGAAGAGGTTCACCAAACTGGTTGTACCCGGGCGCCGGGTCGGGGATGACTGCGCAGAGCGAGCGGCCGAGCTGCATTTCACGAGTGTCGACGTCGTCGGCGGGGATGGGGAGCGCCTCGGTGACGGCGAAGGCGAAGGAGGTCCAGTTGTGGCAGGTGGAGTTGGACTGGGTCGGGGAGAGGTCGAGGGGGTTTTTGCCCTCTCCGTTGTTCCCCGATGAGGGGGTGATGGTGAATTTGGTCGAGCGGATTTGCTCAAACAGGTAATGCCTGTCTCCGTCGATGGTTCGCATGCCCGGGTAGCAGGCGATGGCGCTGAGGGTCCAGGAGAGGGAGTACCGGGCTGCGGGAGCGGAGGTGTTGAGGTTGGTGGAGATTGTGGTGAGGAAGAAGGGGTTGGAACGCCGTTGGTCGGGTGGGAGGGAGGCGTTGTTGTAGATAGGATCGATGGCGTATTCATCTAGGAATAGAATGTGTACCTCGACCCAGTCCCGGTCGGTAGCGTTGGGATCGTCGAGGTTGTAGAGGTGGTACTCTATGGTCATGGCGCAGGACAGCGCCGCGGTGTGGAGGTTGTGGATGGCCCAGACCATGGGGAAGACAGGCCCGGGAGCGTAGGTGTCATTGTTGGCGAAGACCAGAGAGACGGTCACGGTCGCGAGGTGGGTGATGTCGTTGCCATTGGGAGCGGCCAGGGCACTGCCGTACAAAGCAGAGCCCATGAGGGCCATCAACAGACGTCGTGAAGGGGCCATGAGTCAAAACATGCTGAGGACGAAGTTCCAACGATGGACTGCCCGCGGGCTGTGGATGGAAGAAGGGTGACGGCGTCCAACAACGAGAATGAGGGCCCACCAAACCTAATGTTTGATGTCTCCTACGTGCCTGGTATTTATACTACTACAGACACAGGGCGCTAGTTGTCATTCCAAAACTTCCAAACCCAGAAACAGTCGTCTCTACGGGCCGATGTTGTGTGGAACCTTGTCGTTGCAGGGGCAAAGGGCATTGCAGCCAACCTTTGCTGAACAACATTCCAGGTCCACCAACTACACCAGATATGTCATGGTGTTGCTGGACCGGAACCGAAAATATTGCTGCCTACCGCCAGGGTACCACCTATGTAGTGATATGGGATGATTGTCGATGGCGAGGACTGATGCTGCGACATGTCATGATGTTGCTTGTCACCGCTACCAGCTTCAACACTACCGTACGATCTTGCAGAGCAAAAGCGTGGGACCGGAGGCCCCAACTGGCATAGTGTCACTGGAGGTTAAAACAATCGCAGTGTCCTAAACCAACCAGATGGTGTCTAATGCGTGCCGATGAAGGAGTATCGGTTGACACGGCCATCCAGGGACTGCACTCAGAGTCAACAGACATGCAGCATGTAAGAGCGTGCCTGAGAATTAGAATTGTCTCCTCACAGTACGATAGAGGGGGCCAGATATAAAAGCATCACTTCTCATTCAATCTATCTTTCAGTACCTTCTATCCCATCTAGGTTACACATGAGGGTGGTAAACCTGACGGTTGACATGACTCCAATCCTGCGTCTCCCCCGACACATTTTGTGTACAGCACTTCTTCAAGCCTTTTGTTTCCTTTCTGCCTCAGAAATAATGATTCAGGGACGTGGCCATGAAGACAGCTCAGGGAGTGAAATGTCATCTCACAGATACGAAGGAGGTTTCGGGGCTGGTGGCTCGCATATTAATCAGGAGGATGGCGGGTTCACGTTATTCCGGCCCCAGCAATAACAACGGTCAGAGGTCCATCTGGACAGAACGTTCCCCCAACAACTAGACTATGATAGTTCTACATAAGTACCGGTGAATATTCATCTAAGCGTTATTTTTACCATATCTAGATTACCCACCCTTCGAACGCCTGTCATGGATTTTCATCTACTGTACAGTTCGGGAGACACCGCAATCATCAGATGTATATACAAGACGGCGTGCAGAGCGGCGATGCAACATCTGTTATAAACAACCATCCCTTACTGTTCTCTCTGTCCAGACCCCTGAGATACCTAGGACACCCTCCACCCAGACGCCTTTCCCCAGCCCGGAGCTCACTTTGACAAAAACTTCTGGAACGCCTCCTGCTCAATGACCACATTCCCCACCGCCCTCAGCCTCTTCCTCCCCGCCTTCTGCTTCTCCAACAACTTCTTCCTGCGCGTGATATCGCTGGCATGCAGCTTGGCCAGCACGTCCTTGCGGAACGGCTTGAGCGTCTCGCGCGCTACGATGCGCTTCCCCGTAGCGGCCTGGATGATCACCTCAAACATCTGCCGCTCGACGTGCTCCTTGAACTTGGTGACCCACTCGCGGCCCATCCTTTCCACCTGGCTGACGTGCACGACCCGCGCGATCGCGTCCACGGGCTTCTTGTTGACCAGCAGGTTCAGCTTGACCAACTGGCTTTCTCGCCAGCCAGCGTCTTCGTAGTCGAGCGTCGCGTAGCCTTTCGTTGCGCCCTTGAGCTTGCCGAATAAGTCGTCCACCAGGCTCGCCATGGGCAGCTCGTACTTGAGGATGACCTGCGTCGAGGTGAAGTACTCGAGCGACTTCTGCACCCCGCGGGCCGTCTCGCAGATGTCAATCACCCGTCCGACATACTCGTCAGGGAGGGTGATGGTCGCAAGCACGACGGGTTCGTACAGCGTCGCTTTCCTCATCCTCGGGTCTTCGGGCTCGGGAAACTCGGCCGGGTTGGTGACGATGGTTTCGTCGCCGGCCTTGTCGCTCCAGACGATGCGCGTCGGCACGGCGGGTTCCGTGATGATGATATCCGCGCCGTGCTCCTGGCGCAGGCGGTCTTGGAAGACGGAGCAGTGCAGACTGCCCAGAAAGCCCAGCCTCCACCCCGCTCCCAGGGCTTCTGAGAAGTCCTTCTGCAGCGTGACACTGCGATCGTTGAGGACCAACTGTCCGATACTGTCTTCCAGTTTGCCATAATCGGATTGGTCCGTGGGAAACGCCGCGACGAAAACCATCGGCTTGGGCTCCTCGAAGCCAGGATACGGTTCCACCTTGTCCTCGTAGCCGGCGATGGTGTAGGTATCGCCCAGCAAAGCGTCCTGGATGCGTTTCATGCCAGGGTTGAAGTAGACGTACCCGACCTGTCCGGTGCGGAGGACCGTCTGGGGGATTTGGTCGGGATGCTGGATCCCCACGCCGCCGACGGTGTACTCATTGCCCGTCGCCATACTGACCAGCCGGTCGCCTGGACGGACGGAGCCGTCGAAGATGCGGACGAGCATGATGACACCTCGGAAGGTGTCGTACCATGAGTCGACCAGGAGCATGCGCAACGGGGCGGACGGATCGCCGACGGGGGCAGGGATGTGGTCCAAAACCGCGGGGAGGATGTCGGGGACGCCTTGGCCGGTTTTGGCGCTGACTTTGACCGCGATGGATGTGTCAAGCTCAAAGGCGGTTTCGAGCTGCTCCAACGCGCGGTCGACGTCTGCGGTGGGGAGGTCGATCTTGTTGACGACGGGGACGAGAGCCAAACCTTGGGCGAAGGCCAGGTAGAAGTTGGCCACCGTCTGGGCCTGGACGCCCTGAGAAGCGTCGACCAGCAGCAGGGCGCCGCCGCATGAGGCGTAGGACCGGGTCACTTCGGCGCGGAAGTCGACGTGGCCCGGGGTGTCGACGAGGTGGAGCAGGTAGTCGAGGCCGTCGCGCGGGTTGCGGTAGATCATGGTGCATGTCTGGGCTTTGACGGTGATGCCGCGCTCGCGCTCGACGTCGAGCTTGTCGAGGATCTGCTTGTTGTCGCCGCTAGGGGCGACGGTGCCGGTGAGCTCGAGGAGCCGGTCCGACAAGGTGCTCTTGCCATGGTCGATGTGGGCCACGATACAGAAGTTCCGGTAGCGTTCGAGGGGGATGGCGGCAATGCGCTTTTCGAGCTCGGCGGCACGGCGCTGTTCGGGGCCGTCTTTCAGGGTGGCATAGGTGCGGGTCAAGGTAAGGCGGGGTTGAAGGAGCTGTGGTGTCCGAAGGTCGCGCAATCGCCGGGTCAAAGGTTGTGTTGGCAGTCCTCGTCGATGTCCTTCTTTCTGGACCAGACAAATCGCAGGTGTCTGATATGAGGACAAGGCAGTCCAACTGGTACAGTGCCGACCGGTGCTTGTGACTCTGCTACCTTTGCAAAAGAGGTGTCCTCGAGGAAAGCCGGTGGCCGTCAACGACGCAGCATGCGCCGGCGCCAGACGCAGACGCAGCCATAGCCCCATCCGTTTATGATGGCCTGGCACAAGGCGTGTGCAATTGGCGCTCCGGGGGCATGCAATTGTCTTGACTGAGGGTGGATGTGTTTGACGACGTCGGGGTTTGGACCAAATTTGGTCCTCCGATCGGCCCGTCCCGCCGTCTCGGGTCTTATCAAGCTTATCGCCAGGGGTACCTATGGTGGGGCCTCACCACTGCCTGACAACACCTCAGGTACCATTCCTTACCTGACCGTATTGAACCGTCCGGTTACCACGGACCTCACCTCCGGCCATTCGCTCCTTGGTCAGGTTACTTGTGCCGACTTCCAGGGCAGTTAGAGCCAACATGTCTAGGTAAGGAGATCTACTGAGACGAGTAAGTATGCGGTTTCTTAGTGTTGTTCAAGTCACACACAACCGTGGTGATGACTTAATCGCGTTCCTCTCCCCCCAGAGTTGTTTGAGCTGTGGAAGCACTCAATTTCGTGTCCTTATTGTTCGTATATGCGTGGCGCACACTCTGGCCCGAGACCAGGTCTCACATACCCGGAATACCAGACGTCCGCCATGATAATCCAAAACATGTTTCTTCACCCTATGTCTCTGTACAACCCCGGGCATTACCGGACCAACCTCATCCAGCACTGGACCCCTGGATCAACGGGCTGGCTTTTGTAGCTGTCCTTCGTAGTTGTCACGAGACCGACCAACTACTCAACAACTCTGGGGCAGTCATCGCGGCAATATAGAGGGCATAGCAGCCGATTCTTCCCTGATTCCAGAAATGGATGTAATTTGCGCCGGCTGAGTGCAAAGAAAGCGAAAGTCCATGAACACCACTTGTCGTCGTAAACAGCACTTCAACTTCAGATCCGACTGTAGTCTACTCGCACCAATGGGGATACCAAACATGCTCATGTTGAATAACCCTGCCTCTCCTGTTGGTGGGACATACGCTTCCGTCAACCGGCATCACCAAGACGAATGCCATATCCATTATATGGTCGTAATCGAGGTACCGGCCAGGAACAGAGGCATCAGTGTCAGACCGTCCGCCGTTGTTTTTCCACCAATGCCAACGCTCCGGTGAATTTCCTCTCCTGAGCGGGAGCGGATCTGGGGAATATTAGATTGAGGTGGAACTGTGCAGAACGAGTGTAATTTCCATAGTATAAACAACGTCAGGGGATTCACTCATAATATGTCCAGCAGGTGAACAAGGCTTGGCCTAGACTCCTATTCCTGGATGCTGATATTGAGCTGTATATGTATACTTGTTGCAGGTCTCTGGAAAAAAGGGCGCGGCAAGGTTCGAGGCACCTTGGCCGTGTTTTATCCGATCGTCGTTCCGCCTGTGTGGATGGTGCGGCTAAAACCCCGTGTCCGTTTTGACGCCAAGTTGATATTGCCGTGCACAAAGACATCGAGTCTTGGCCCAAACTATGTCTCATAGACAAGCTTGAGGCTGGACCTGAACGGTCATTAGAGGTTGCATTGGCCATTGCCCTACGCGGGGCCCCGCACCGTTCGTCAAATGCCGAGTGCTCCGTTCGGCTACAAGTTGGCATCTAACGTTGCCATGCCGGTTGTTGTGTACGCCAACACCATGCTGTGAGGAAGGCCTCCGCACATGTTGACTAATAACCGCCGTGGAACACATCATATGCCAAGAGGGATTGTATGTACTCGCGCGGTGGGAAGGGGAGTAGCTTTCGATATTGATGCCAGCAACATTGGAAGATTACGGAATATGCTGTGCTGAATTGGATGGAATTAATATTCCATGAATAGAATTCCCAGTTCTTATGTCGAGGCCCAAGAGAGTATAAAGACTCCCGCCTCGTCCCTCTTCTCTAGACGTCGCCACTGGTCCCGTAACCACCTGTTGGAGTCCCTCGTTGTCCATCACTGCTGTGTGTTCCAACAACCTCGTCAAGATGAAGGCTTCCCTCCTCTTCCTCCTGGCGCCCTTCGCGGCGGCGGCTCCCACCGTCGAGCCCCGCCAGGCTGCCCAGAGCATCGACGCCCTCATCAAGGCCAAGGGCAAGGAGTACTTCGGCACCTGCACGGATCAGCGCCTGCTCCAGACCGGCCGCAACGCCGCCATCATCGAAGCCAACTTCGGCTCCGTTACGCCCGAGAACAGCATGAAGTGGGAGTCGCTCAACCCCCAGCGCGGCGTCTACACCTGGGGCCAGGCCGACTATCTTGTCAACTGGGCGACGCAGCGCAACAAGACCATCCGCGGCCACACCCTCGTCTGGCACTCGCAGCTGGCCGGGTGGGTGCGCAACATCAACAACCGCAACGAGCTCATTGGCGTCATTGAGAACCACATCAAGACCGTCATGGACCGGTACAAGGGCAAGATCTATCACTGGGTATGTCCGCTGCCAATGACACCCCCCTGGACTCTCATGGTCAGAACTATTAAAACTATTAACACATTTGTTCCAGGACGTGATCAACGAGATGTTCAACGAGGACGGGTCCCTCCGTCCCAGCGTCTTCTCCAACGTCCTGCGCGACGAGTTCGTCGGCATCGCCTTCCGTGCCGCGCGCGCCGCCGACCCGTCCGCCAAGCTCTACATCAACGACTACAACCTCGACCAGCCGGGCTACGCCAAGGTCACCCGCGGCATGGTTGACAATGTCCGCCGCTGGCTGTCGCAGGGCATCCCCATCGACGGCATCGGCACCCAAGGCCACCTGCAAGCCGGCCAAGGCGCCGGCCTGGCCCAGACCATCCGCGTCCTGGCCGGCTCGGGCGTCAAGGAGGTCGCCGTGACGGAGCTCGACATCCAGCAGGGCACCAACACGCAGGACTACGCCAACGTGGTGCGCGGCTGCCTCGACGAGCCCAAGTGCGTCGGTATCACCGTTTGGGGCGTTCGTGATCAGGTGAGTGACAATCATCCTGGACATGACATTGTGAAAGGGGGAATGAAGCAGAGACTGACGTTTGAATGCAGGACTCGTGGCGCCCGCAAGGCAACCCCCTCCTCTTCGACGGCAACTACAACCCCAAGGCCAACTACAACTCCATCGTCCAGCTGCTGTCTCGTTAAAGGGTTAACAACTAAGCGGGGCATCGGCAATCATCCCTTGCCAGGGCCTGGCAAAGTAGATGACAAAAAGGTGTACACAGAGAGTGGACTGAAGTTGTGTCGGAGACAAATGGGATGAATGTATGTATGTACATAGGTGTTCAATAGGAGATTTCTGGACTTGACAAAATGATTCCTGTCAGTCAGTCTCTACAAGACGTCCTCTGTCCTGGTGTAGATAATGAGTATTTGGTCGTGAATGACGTCGCCCTTCATACGATGGAGCACCCTGACATCCCCCTTAATTATTATAGGTAAAAACCTACCTGAGCTACCGAAGGTACTCAGAACCACACGGACCCTCAACCGATTGCCGTACACATATGTCGCACGTCAGAGACGGTATATCTGGTGCGCTGGCCAAGCATCATCAACGCATTGGCTTTGGTGTTACACCATGACAACCCCACAGTACCAGGGAGAAACTCAGCATGATCCGTGCAACTAAGAAATATATACTACTACTCAAAAACGACGGCCATGTACACATAACACAACCACCTAGCCAACCCCATCCATGCTCTTCCACTCGTTCTATCCAGTCCATGCAATGCTTCGCGGCCATCTCCCTCTTCCAGCCCCATTCTTCGGGTATCCCAGTCCTGCCTGTTCTCCAGGGGCACAACAATCCACGCTTCGCATATCCATCCCTCCGGAGCCCAAAAACACCCCGTTGTGTATCATATGGGAATTCCAACGCCTTTTCCACCCTTCCTTGTGTATATCCGACTCTTATCCCGTGGACAATAGAATAGGCGTATGCTCCGTCCAAACTCATCACATCCATCCATCCCCTCCTATGGGGACCACACCTCTCAACCCAATAGCCATGAATCACCAAACAACTTGTCTCCCAACTTTCAAACCATCACCGCATTACACTCCAACCCTCTCCCAAATAAAACCCTCAAGCCAGAACCCATTCGGTCCCGCGCTTGACAAACTTGTCCAACAACATGGTCATGTCGTTAAGCACAAACCGGCAGATGTAAAAGGTAAAAAACTCCGCGGCGTGGCGAGTGCACAACTCGAGGCCAACCTGTGTCTTATCGGCATGGCGCAACCCAGGGTCTTCCACTTGGCGAGCGATTTGATCTGAACCACCAGCAAGACCTTGGTCAGTCGAACGCGCCACCACCATTAAAGAAGGCAACAAGACGAACAACTCACCGACTGTCTGCGCAGCGTCAAACAACCTCGCCAACGACGCCATGTAATTCGCGTTCGGTCCCGTAAACACCACGCTCGACACGTCCCTCTTGACCGGCCTGCTGGTCGGGTGGTTGGTCATGGGCAGGCTGGGATGGATCGTGCCGTCCTTGCCCGTCTCGTGCAGGTTCGTTGAGCTCGCGCCGCCCGCCGCGCTGCCGGCTCTGCTCGAGCTGCCCGACGTCGCAGACAACCCGGGCAGGTTCGCCGAGCTGTTCTTGCTCCTCAACCTTCTCCAGGAAAACGCACTCCCCTTACCAACCACACTGCCCGACCGTGGAACGCCTGATGCGTCTCCTTCATTCGCCGCCGCCGCATCTTTGAACATCGCTCCCGCACCAGCCACGCCAACGTCGTTCCCCAGCTTTTTCGTCAGCGTAGCCTGAACCTGTTCCAACAATCCCTCAAAGGCCTGCATCTCCTCCAACACGGCATCGGCGTCGCAGGTATCCACACGGGCCAACCGCTGCAGCGCAGCCGTCAGCAAGTCGCAGTTGGCAATCTTGTCCTCCACATTGCGAAGCTTGACGCCCTTGACGCGCCAGACGTCCCGGGGCACAAACAGCTTGTTGCTCAGGTAGCCTCCGCGTGGGTGGCACAAAGTCTGGTAGAGGCAACGCATCAACCAGAAGGGGCGAAGCATGACGTCGTTAGGACAAGGCTCGAGCGGGGCTGGGGCGTCTTGCGTGAGCGGGTTCGGAGAGCCAGGACGGTCAGAGGAATGGAAGTGATTCTCGAAGAGGTGAAGACCGGTCGTGTTGCCGCCGCCGGAGCCGCTGGGAATGCGGTCCCTGATGTTTTGTGGAATCGAGGGAACGGCAGGCAGGCGGCTGCCGAAGTGGGTGCTGAACGGCGTACCAGGGGAGTGGTCGGAGGTTTCATCGGCGTGGGAGATGGAAAGGTTGCGAGTCCGCAAACTCCTCAGACTCGAAGAGGAATAGTTCTTGCGCAGGCTGGGACGGACAATCGACGGCGTGCCAACACGCGAATACTCCTCGGGGGGGTTGGGTACGGGAGGAAGGGGCGGCTCTTCATCCCGGGCGCCAGGGACGGGAGATGGACCGCCCCGAACAGTGGGTAGTCCAGGGGCGCGACCGGGGCCAGCGGAGAGCGCCTGGCGCTGCTGAACAATGTAGCTGCCGGCGGTAAGCTGGGAGGGCATTCCGGGCCCTGCCGTGACCGGTCCTGGGGCAGGCGCAATGTTGGCCGTTTCAATTTTGAGTTCTCTGGCATTCTGTCCTGACAACCGGCGGGTGCGCACACTATCGGCAGGCCGTTGTGCGCTAGGTGCAAGAGGATGTGTTGAAGTGTTCGGAGCAACCAGCAGCGGCCCCGCTGGAACCTGGGAAGCGGGAGCCGGTGGTGATGGCCCCGAGGGAGCTTTGCCTGACGTGCCACGGGGAGAGAGCTCGTCCTCGCTGACAGGAGTAAGCGTCGTCGTGGCGGTTGGGGGGTTTGAGCTGGATGAGCTATGCCATGTCTGGCCCGTCATTCCGCTAGAGTCCGACTCCCGTGGCACGGGGTTCTTGGACGGTAACCCAAACGAAAACTCCGCCATTGCATTTCCAGCTGGATCGTCATGGCGCATCTCGTCATCCGAATCATTGCCATCAAAGAAATGGTCTCCAAGACCTTCCTGCCTCCTGTACTCCTCATCCTCAATCTGTTGCCGCAGCCTTTCCTCTCTTTCCGTTGCCAGTTCCAAGGCCTCTCGTTCCGACTCACGCACCTGCTCACGTGCGAGTTCCACGCGCCGCATGGCGCTGACAGCAGGTACCGCCTGCGCTTCGTAGTAGCCGTGCGCGACGTAGGCTGTGTCGTCCGGTTCGTACCCATCATCGTAGGCAGCCTCGATGGCATCGTCGAGAGCGGCGTCGAACTCGGCCTCGGTGGCGCCGCTGGGATTGCGAAGATGCCTCCGACGAACTCGTGAGGATGACGCGGAGTGGACAGACGACGTACTCGCGTGATCCGACTCGTCGATGGGGTCGAGCCAGGAGACGGATTCATGGCTATTACCGCGACGATGAGACAGGGACTGAGCCGTCGCGGGGCGACTGTAATTCGGAGCTTCAGGCGGAGGTCTCTGGGGGCTTTCGGGTGCGGCGGGGGCTGTTGGCGGGGACGCCCGGGCTGGAGACAGTGGACGACGCGGGGACAGGGGCGGCGGCATGTAAGCGGAATCGGCCTGGGGTGGGCGAAATGCAGAGGTGGTGTTGTTGGCATTGCTGTTGTACCGGGCGCGCGAAAAGGCAGACTGCAGACTGTATTGTGCAGTTAGGTAAGATGACGGCGTTTCCTTCGCGGCGTCTCTGGCTTCCCTCTGGTCGGTTGGTGGAGGTGGCGCGCGAGCAGGGGGAGGAACAGCCCTCATTGTCTCCTGAGGTGGTACCTGGCGATTGGCGAAAAGCTCGGAATCGTCCGCGCGTTGCCCAACAGCCGGATCGGTGGGAACGGTGGCGGCCAGCATGTCGTGTAGGTCTTCGCTAGGCGGCCTCGGAGGAAGTTCCCTGTCGTCAATCTCAACTCCAGCCAACTGTTCGTCCAACTCCATCACACGGGCGAGGTATGTCTCGTGCTAAAGACAGGTCAGTACCGAACCAGAATCGCACAAGTGCGCCATGACTCACAATATCCTCGAGCCGCCTGCGATCTTCGTCTCCCTTCGTATAGTGGAGAACCTGCTTGAGCAGAGAGCACGCCTCTGCGTAGGCTCTCCTGGCCCCCTCAAAGTTCCCGGCGTGGTCCAACTGGACGGCAGTCTTGGCTTTTTGCAAGGCCTTGGCCAGCGTTCCTCTTTGCGATTGTGCCCTTTGATGCCTCCTCCCGTCCCCCGACCGTTCCCTTTCTCGGCTTCGGGAGGACGCAGTGCTGTCGGCACTGCCCATGGCCGCACGACTGTGGCCTCTGGGTTGGCCGTTGTGATACGGCATGGTGGCTGATTCGTGGGTTAGTGACATCATCGTGGGTGATTCGGCTAGCCCGGTAAAGAAGGTAGGTGACTCGTTCTCTGGCTCTTGTGCGGAGGTTGACAGTTCTAGCCGCGATGTACCGTTGGTCACGGGCTCTTCGTTTTCTTCTGGTGTGGGAGAAAACCTAGAAAGGTTGAACTGGAGGACCTCGTGGGCTAAGGAAGGACCGGTTGAAATACGTGGCAAACTCTGGAGAGGCGGGATCGAGGCGGATGGTGGTGAGTCACGGCCTGATCTCCGCGGTGACAGCTGAGGTGAACCGTCTGATGTTGACGGCCTGGATTTCCTCCCCGGCGATTGAACAACTCCTAAGATCTCGGCACTAACTCGACGAGTAAATTCGGCAAGGTGGGATGCTCGGCTCGATGTTGTGGAGGTCGACCAGCGGTTCAAGTTGCGCAGAGTATCACTTATGCCTCCCCCACTGCTCGAGCGTGAATGGCCTCTCCTGTGACGCGGCTGGTCGTCTCTCGCGGCGTCGGATACCCTAGGCGCGGGGCGGGGGTCATTGAACTGCGACGGGATCGGAGGAACGGGCTCGACCGGTACGATCTGGCGAACCACTTTCGCGGGCGGGAGGAGCGATGACGTGCGCGGGGGATTCACACGGTTGAGCGACGACGACCTCGGGGGATTGGGCGGGTTCGACGGGGCGGCCGAGAATGCGGCGATGTGGTGCACGGGCGGAAGCGGAGGTCGGGAGGATGAGCTATCGTCGCGGCGGTGATTGTGAGCTTGTTGTTGATGTTGGTGGTAATAGCTGTGGAAGAAGCTGGTCCTCGCGCTGGGATTGCCCTCGTCTCGGCTGCCGTTACGGAACCGTCGGGACGGCGAAGCGTAAGGACCGGCGACGTCGGCGAAGCCGCTAGAGGGCAACGGAGGTGTTCTGGTCGAGGTGGTTGTGGTAGAATGGTAGGACGAAGTTGAGGGAGCGGCAGCAATGACGGCGGGGCGGGATGAGGACATTGCGGGAATGAGTCCCGGATCGGCTCCCCAGTGCTGCAGCGCGCGTCTTCGGATCCTCTCGCTCTTGTCGCTGCTTGGACGAAAAAGACAGCCGCCAGCCGAATCGAGTCAGGTTCGGGGGTTGTGTGGGAGGCTGGCTGCTGGCGCTGGCGCTGGTTTGTCGAGCAGGATCCAGTTCCATCCAGGGGCGAAACCAAGACAGGAACAAGCGTGGAGAGTGGGCCCCCCGAGTTGGGCTGGGGGTTCGTGTGTGCGATGTGTGTGTGGTGAGTGGTGTGTGTGTGCGTCGGGCGGGCGGCCGGGCAGCTTGTGCGACTGCAAGGCGCAGGAGTCGGACGGGGCAATCAGCCGGGCTGCGTGATGACGGGAGGGACCCAAGTGTCCCCCCTGGGGCCACGAACCAGTGTGCTGCGGGCTGCGAGCGAGTCGCTGCAGGCTGAGGGGGTTCCGTGGTGCTCCGTGCTAGTGCCGGCGGGTGTTGGCCAGTGCTTCGACGGGCTTCAATTGGCCGGATGGCCCCTGGGGACCCGATGGGCGCAGCGCTAAGACGAGCAGTCGGGACCCTCGCACGGCGATCAACCGCCCCCGCCTTTCAAGACAGACTTCTCACTTTGGGAATGGTTGCGTCGGTTGCTGACGGGGAGCTGATCCAATAGTCAGGGTCGAGCGAAGAGCGGAGCGATTTGCGATGACAAACCTAGCTGGGAGTGGAAATGGACCTGACGATCACCAAGTGAACAAGACAAGAAGGGCGAGTTGTGTCGAGTTGTGTTTGATGGGAATCGTCAGCGCGAAACGTCCAAGAAGAGGGCCAACAAGTGAACACAAGGTTCCATTGGCCTCGGCGGCGCCGCATGAGAGTCAAACTTTTTGTCGATGGGACAGCCCGTTTCCCAAGGCTTCCAAGACAAAAAGGGGCAGGGCAGAAACATGGACAACAAACGCGTGGTCGGACCCGGCGCAGTGGCACTGATTCCCCTTTTGTCAACGTCAAAATCTATTGTAGAAAAGATGATGGGATACTGTGTTCCTCCCTGCAAAGCCCGGGCACGTTGTTGTTTGGGGTGGAGTTCGGATTGTGCTTGTCCAGGTTGCACGTTTGGAGTTGGAGTCAAAATGATGACATTGGGGTTAGATGAAATTTTCCATTTCCATTTCCATTTCCATTTCCATTTCCCTTCCATCTTCGACAGGTTCCTAGTGTAAAGCAGGGCTCCTGCCTTCCCGCTCCTCAAGTGAAGAACCGCGTGTTTTGGGTAGGCTCAATCTCCTTCATCTCCGTTTCCAGAAGGCCGCCTTCCAAATCAAGAAACTGGAGATTGCCATACAGTGCGGGGATCTGTCATCCACACACCGTTTTGTGGCTCTGCCCCTGTGGCTCAACCCTGGGAATCATGGAAAATCCCCTCGAGGTCGGCAACAAACACAACTCGACATCACATCTGAAGCCATCAGAGAGACATCCCAAAGACATTGCGCAACCAAAACGAAACCAACGAGGCAAACCCGTTGCTACCCAACGCAGCCTTGGCTTTGCTGCACGATGGTGTCCCTTGCAGCATGGAGATGGAGGTGGACGGCGTGCAAACATGTGGCGTGGAACGGGTGACGTCTGTTCTCGGCTGCACTGCATTGCTGGAGCCTGGAGTCGCTAATTTTGGAACTTGGAGATGACCCATCAACATCTGACGACAACAACGACAACAACACAGCCTTGAGTCTACTGCCTTCCGGGATGCCATCTCCCTTCATCCCGTCGCTCAATCGATGCCAATTGGCACGTCGAGTTCCATTGCTGCATGGCCGTGGGATTCGCCATGAACATGTTTCGACTTGGAAATTGTGCCGTGCTCCCTTTCTGTGACGTTGCGTCCACACAAAACCTGAGACGCACATCAACATCCCGAATTGTTTCAAGGCCACAGTTGTTCTCGACCTACCTACCTCTCCCCTCTGTTTTTGCCCACCGGCCGGTCCGTCGTCCGAAAATACGACCCTGGACGGTCACGCCGAACCAACAACGCCTTAAAGAACAAGGAAACTCAATCAGCTGAATCATCTGTCGCGTGGTGTCATGTTTCCGTTTTGGAGATATCCCCCGAACAAACAATGCCCCTCTATGGCTTGGTCTGCAATGACGAATAATATGGCAGGCGCTGGTATTGCCAACGAGTTTCGAAAAGTACTTTGAACCTTTCATGATGCCATGATCGTCATCGCCAACTCCTTTCACCAAAGCCCTTGTTCCTTCTCTTTCCTCACCGCACCCGCCGGCATCGAACGATGGGCATCATGCCGCGCTCGCCATATGGCTTGTCTGCCGGAACGTGTTTCGCGGTATTCCAGCACATATCACAAGATCGTCCTCTTCGCCCCTTTTGAATTGGCGATCTCTTGCTGTTGGTAGCAGGTACTTTGTAGTAGTAGTAAATCTCGTTTCACACTCCCACGTTTGCGGTTGCATCACGGTCGCATGGAACGTCGAGAATGCGAGGAGGATCGGCAGGTCGAGGTCGCGTCGCGCACCCCCTTTCGCGTTGCAGATCATGGACCTTTCTTCTGCTCACATTTGAAGCGGATGTCCTCGGCTGCCGGCGAGGCGACTCCGGAATTGCTACCATCCGCCTGCTTTGTTCAAGGAAAGCCCAAGTTATCTTGAAGGATTCGATGCCAACGGTATGTATTGTGTAGTTTGGTTGTTATTCTCTCAGTCGCAGTTGGCAGGTTGCCCCCATTTTTTTTCTGGCACCGCCAGACTCCGTACCTACACCATGACGTCAGACCTCCCACCAGATTGATCCGGCTCCGCAGTGGAATTTTGTCCGTGCCACAAG
>NW_027191433.1:335629-366728 GCF_041956435.1 Mycothermus thermophilus | reverse complement strand
CAAGCCAACATCTTCATCTCCCCGAAGATCCACCGTACCACGCTCCAGGCTGTAGCGCAGAACCCAATGCTCTCCCGCATGAGACCTGAAGAATTCCTGCGACGCAACCCGCTACCTCTGAAGTATTTGTGAACATGGACAAGGCCCAATTGAGGCCCTCCTGCACAAGGTATGTATGTATGCACAACGCAACGCACGTGCCTGTCCACTGCAGCCTGGATCTACATCTCCCGGCGCCTCCGGTTTCTTGTGTGGTACAGGGCACCTTGGTAGGCAGGCAGGCAAGCGGGCGGCGCGGGACGCACGGCAGGCCGTCCTTCGGAACCTGGGGCCTGCAGATCCGGTCCTTGGACTGCATGTGAGGCACGCTTCGATGCGGCCGCCGAACTTTGTTGGATGATGAGCTAATAGTTACACTGCATCGTCTTTCATGTATGTCTGGTTCGACAGCAACGTGGATGCTGTTCGTAGGCAGGGAGTGGGGCACTCTATTCATTCAAGGCTTGGAGATATCTGCAACGGGAGCTGGTAACGTGGATGGAGGTGAGATTATTAGGTAATGTCTTGAATTCGCGGTAAAAGTCACCTCGGTCGTGGGAATCGTTCAAACCGTTTGATATCACTTGCCTGTAGTTTTGGAGACTTTGGTATACGAACGTTAGCAAGAACGTCAGCGGCATGACAACGGCGCCGCTTTGAAGGGACGGTTGAACGGGGACTCGAGGGAAGCAGTTCTTCGACAAAACATTTCCCAAACACTTAGGTTGCTGGTTCTTCATCCCTCCCTCTCTTGAGGTTATATACAATTTCATAGCACTCACAAACGAATCCCTCACACAGTTCCACTGGTGAGTGCACCCTGTATAGCGTCTCCAGCCTGCAATATCATCTTAGCGGAACTGTATAAGGTACCTGTTGAGAAGTCCTCTATAAGATCCTTATATACACGAACCACTTTACCAAATTTCACATCCCTGCTACCTTCATCTCCTCCCAACCAGCTTCCACAGCGGCAACTCCTTCCACAACACCTTCTGCCCAAACCACCACAACTCATCCTGCCACGTATTCCACGCATGACTCCCAAACGGCGTCACGCGGTTCAGATACCGTATCTCCAACGCATCCAGCGCCGTCTGCAAGTCCCTCGCCCACTGGAACACGAAATCGTACAACCCATAGGCAATGAAGATCCCCTTCTCCTTCAGTGCCGGGTTCTTCTTCAGATCCTTCTCGCCGATATACGGCGGCAGCGTCGCCGGCGAGAACAGGCCAAAGTAATCGAACGTGTCGGTCGCGTTGACCAGCATCTCGTACGCCAGCACCCCGCCCATGCTCAGCCCGGCGAACGCGCGGCAGCTGGCGTTGCGGCAGACGTCGAAGTGCGATTCGACGAAGGGGAAGAGGTACTTTTCGTAGTTTTCGCGCACGAGCAGCGCGGGCGGAACGGGGACGGTGTGTGTGCGGTTGCCGTAGAGGTATTTGGTGTTGTTTTGGTAGGTGGCGTTGAGGTTGTAGAAGGTCGGAGCGACGACGACGGTGGGCGGGATGTGGCCCAGGCGGATCAAGTTGTCCATGATGTGGCTCATGCGGCCGAGGTTTTCCCAGTCACCGCCGTTTCCATTGGCGCCGTGAGAGAGATAGAGGAGGGGGTACTCCTTCCGGGTCTTGGTTTTGTTGCGGGCGTAGCCGGGCGGGAGGTAGATCACGAAGTCGTGGACATCAGGCGCCGGGTGGATGGAGCCCGGCGAGGTGTAGTTGACGTACATGACGGTTCCGCGGTTGTGGCATGGCTTGGGCGCTGGAAGGGCGTAGTCGAAGTTGAGGTTGAGTTCGGGAGTGAATTGGAACTCAGGGTCGAAGGGGACGTGGAAGTTGGAGCTCAGCGCGTCCCCCGGGACGTTTTGCAACGGAGGCACGTCCGGGTCCACTACCAGCTGTCCGGAATCGATGGTGCAGTTCGGCGCGTAGGCGCAGTCCGGGAGGAAGGCGTAGGTGTACGTCCCCGACGGCAACGGCACCGTCAATATCCACTCTCCCTCATGCCCGGACTCGTTCGACCTCTGCATCTCATACGGCCACGGGTAGTCTTCGGGGAGCTGCGGGTAAGGGTTACTCACCCAGAAGTCGCCGGGCTGGTAGCTCCATGGGTCAAACCGGCCGTTGACGCGGTGGATGGTACCGGTGGTGTGGAACTGGTCGGTGAACGGCTGGAACCCACCCCCGATCTTGACGCTTTTGGCCGTGGCGTTGACGTACCGGAAGTCGACCTCATACCCCGTGGGGCCCCGGCCGGTCTTGCGCACCGTCACCGAGGCTGAAGCCCCGTGCGGCTGGACGCCGAGTAGGGCTGCCAAAGCACCCCCGACAGTGACAGCTGACCGGCGCATGGCTGGCTACGAGCTGATGCAATTGGGCTTACTAGTGCCACAGAACCCCAGGTTGACACCCTCGAGAAAAGAGGTGGAGAGCAGGATTTTTTCCACATTTTTGGGCGATCAGCGGGGATTCCGGATAAATATCCTTAGGGGGTTGCAATGTTACCATTGATCCTTTCTCCCCCCTGGCGTTTGCCTCGGCGGTCGCACCGGCGGCTGCGCCGGAGCGAGCGCAACTTACACGTGTATGGCCCTCTGTGAAGTTGGCCTCTGCTCGGGCCCGTTCACTGATCCTTGTCTCGTCTACTTGACCGACACGGGATCTTGCAGCTAGGTTGGCCCGATGATCCGCAGAAAATTGGTGAAAAGGAGGGGTTAGCCCGATGTAAGAAGGCGGTGACGGACGCCGAAGAACCATCAACACCTTTGCCGTACATATACTTCTGGCAATATTTCTGCTTGTTGGTGGTCTGTGTTGTAGCTTGTGTGGGGCTTGTGCAGACGGATGGCCGGAGAGTGCATCGGTTGGCTCTTCCGGCGTCCTTCGCTCCTCTGCTCGGTTACCTAGTGTCGGCACTTGACCCATGCATCGACGAACTCGATGTGAATATGCATATGGTACCGAACATGCTCTCGGAGGTCAGAGACTGGTGGGACTTGGGGGCCGAGTGCACCAGTGGAATGTTGTGTGGATGACTTCATGTTGTGACGCCATCGTAGAGGTAAATCCGGTTGGTAGTGCATGACATGTGATTCTTTTTTGAGGCAGCTCTTTCACCTGAAGGAGCCCTGATATGAACACCGTCAGCCTCGAGGCCTTCAAGTTGATCAATTTAATACACGGAGAGAGCCGTAGCTAGAATGTGACACTGAGATCCTTGGTTGAGTGCACGGAGCGTATCACAGGCAATTGACTCTGGCTTTACCCGAATTTACCCAATTCATGAAATGGAAAGCCGTTACTCTCCCATTTGGACGGTACACGTCAATCATTTGGACTTCGTAGAGTGGCTCGTCATGAGAGTTTTTGACGAGCCTATCTCTCACTCATCTCACACATGACCAGTTACAACAATATGTACCTGTGATGACGGCCATGCATCATGCTTCGCATCCGGTACCTCCTCGCTGCCCTCGTTGTTGCTTTTGCACTCTTCCATTGGCTCAAAGCATCATCATGGAGACCTACTGCGAGCAAGCTTGACTCCCCTGAGGTGTCCAACAGCACTCTAGGAGTAAGTTTTCATCATGTCGATGATTGAGACATCCGGCTCACATAGCTCAGTTTCAGCACATCTTCGCCATAAGCCTCCCATCTCGGTCCGACCGCCGGGATGGCCTTACATTGGCTGCAGCGGTGACAGGCCTGAACCTCACCTTCGTAGATGGCGTCGCTGGCTCGGATGTCCCGGACTCAGTGCTTCCCGGCAAGGGCGAGCTGCCCATGGGTTTCACTGTCGGAAATAAAGGCTCATGGAGAGCTCATATGAATGTCCTGCAACGGCAAGTAATACGCTTATCCTTTCGCCTCATGTCATCCCCAAATGATCACCCTTGAAAATTTGGAGGCCCTTTTACTCCTCCAAGATCACCAACAACTGACATCACCTCTCAGCATCGTCCGTGAGAACATCACCAGCGCCCTCATCCTCGAAGACGACGCCGATTGGGACGTGCGAATCAAGCTCCAGATGCGAGACTTTGCGGTGGCCGCACGCGCCTTCACTCAACCACACTCTCTCAAGACCGAAGGTCCTCATCTGGGCCAAGTCACCCTCGCAGAGAATTTCCGCCGCAACCACCCCTCTGTGACTGACCTCCCCCTTTCCCGGCTCGGCGAATTCCATCTTCCAACTCCGCAACTCACTCCCTTCGGTGACGATTGGGACGTTCTTTGGCTGGGTCAGTGTAGCACAGAGTTCCCGGAAGAGGACCGATCAGACACAAACCAGCGCTGGACGCCACCGCCTTTGCGGATCATCATCCCCAACGACCCCACCGTTCCCGCACCGCAACATCTCAAGGGCCATCCATTTGCGCTGGGAGACGCGTTGGCTAAGGACACGGAGGGAGAGTCCAAGATCGAAGAATCCGACAGAGAGCATGGGAAGGGAAAACGGCCGTCGAGGCGATACAAGCCGCATACCCGTGTCGTGCATGCCCCGCGCAAGGCAGCGTGCACTCAGGCATACGCCGTCAGCCAGCGGGGTGCGAGGAGGTTGCTGTGGCGCTTCGGCGTGGGGATGGGGATCACTGCTGGGTGGGATTTGATGTTGAGGGATTGGTGTGATGGGCTGTACTTCTCCCCTTCTTCAACGTCGGAGGCTGGATTGCAGGAACAAAGCCAGCAGATGCAGAGGAGAAAGGACGAGGCGGATGACAAGACGGATGACGTTGAGAAGGATGGTCGACCGCCGGTCTGTGTGACCGTCCAACCTCCTTTGTTTAGTCACCCCTACAAGGGGAAGTCTGATATCTCGGCCGCGGGAGGGGGGTTTCTTCGCAAAGACCGGGAGATGACTCCTTACTTGAGGAAGAGTGTGAGGTTGAATCTCGGGAGGTTAGTTAACGGGCTGGAACCTCTTGATCAGTGGGGAGATTGAGCCGTCAGTTACTTCCTGGAAGGGTATTCCTCTTTCAATGAGAAAGGAATTTTGTGAGCTTGAGGTACGATGAGATGAAATCACTGCGAGAAAGAGCCATTAAATTGGGGTGTTATTATAGAAACATGGCAACAACTATACACCCTCCCTGCCATAACCCTCTGCGTCCAGCCCCTTTGGCGAACCCCGCGGCCGCACCTTCCGCGAGAGCACCTTTTCTTGAGAAGAGGGCTTTCTTCTTCCTTTTCCTTTGTCTATTTTGTTTTTACTTTTTCTTTTAAAAAAGAAAGAAAAAGCCTCCCCGCCCTCTCCTGCCGCAACAGGACTACTCGGCCTCAAGGGCCATCCAAGCCCACATGATCGATCCCCCACTGTTGTTAGATCAATGGTTAGTCCACCAAGAACCAAGAAGAGCTAAATAGAAGCATGGGATGAGCGTAAAGCAACAATACCAGGAACTATGAAGAGGATAAAGCAGTGATAAAAGCAGACATAAAGTCATAACTTATCAAGGATACCCTCCACCGAAGAACTTGACCGCAACCAATGCCTTCTCCTCGCTCACAAACTCTGCCCGCACATACCACCTATCCTCCACATCACTCACAAGACTGCACGACTGCAGTCCCGCATCCCCTCCCTCTGCGTACCGGAAACGATCCAGCAGGTTTGCGCGTCTGCCGTTTTCTAGATCGTACGGCAAGAACCGACCCCTATTACTACCGCGGCCAGGACGACGACCATGCTGCACGAATGGGCCGTGCCGACCACGAACGGAACCACTATTTCCGTCGCCGCGGCTGCTCTCAGGATTGTTGGCCCCATAAACCTCTGTTGAAACGCCCGTCTCCTCTGACTCACTGACCACAGGACGATTACCTGGCGCCAGGCTGAGCTTGGCGCTCAAATATGCGCGACCAGCGTCGCGGTTCCAACAGAACGCGTGGCGTCGCTGATCGGGCCGATGATCACCACATGGCTGGGGGCCGTGGAGGTGGTAGCAGAGCTGGATGCGGCGTTAGAACTGCCTGTATGGATCCTGGTTGCCGCTGGCGCGGCGGCGTTTGCGTCCGTGGTCGAATCGGTGGAAGTAGGCAAAATGGATGGCCTGGGCGGTTTCTGCTGGGCACGACGAGCCGGTTGGTCCCAGTCCGGCGTGATGGGGGTGATCTCCGTCGGACGAGAGAAGGAGGTGATGTTTGGGCGAGTTTTGCGGTTGGGGATTGGGGTGGGCGAGGGGTTCAACTCGCTCAAGTGCTCAGTCAGGTCGCTCCTCTCCGCGGGCTGGGAGACGAAGGGATCCAGTGAGGTGGAAACTTGTGGCTGAGTGGTTGTGTTGATTGGGGAACTGGCCGGAGGGGGTCCGAACAAGGCGAATTCCTCCGATCTCAAGTCAAGGAGGTCACTGACATTGTTAGCAACCTCAGGCGGCGGCGGACTGGTTGAGGCCTCGGACTTGACGTCGTAGAAGACGTCCTCGAGAGGGGTGGGTTCGCTGGCAGTCTCCAGGATGACATCGCTGAGCCGACAGAATTCGATACCCCCAAGCGAGCGAGGTGGAGTATGGATGATGGTAGGGCGAAGTCTGGGGGTGCATGGCATGGTCGGAAGAGGGGAGGGTCCATCATCTTGAGGGTTTGTTGAGTAAATGCCGGGCTTTGGACGGGACTGGAGAAACAAGTCGACTTACTCCGGCAATTATCATTGTGGCTCGTGGCCGGAGAGCCACGCCATGCTTTCGAAAAAGGATTGCCCATTTTGTCCGTCCTTCAGAATAATGAGCAGGTGATCAAAGAGGGTAAAAGAAGTTCTCAGAGCCCGGAGAGTTGATGGAAACCGAAATCCCAAAAACACCGGTGAAAGGTTTGGACAAGTCGGCGAAGAAACAAATGAGGAACAGAATCAGACGATGGAGAAAGTATCGTCTGAAGTGACCAGGAACGTTGGTGAGATGACCGGGGTGGGACGAAGGACCTGGCACAAGTGGTGGAAGAAGAGAAAAGAATGTGAAAACGAAGAACCGTCGGAAAAGCCTTTGTGTGGCTTGAGTCTCGACGGGTGCAAAGTGGCGGCAGGTGCTCGTGAAGTTACGGCAGAGCCGCCTGTCGCAGCGGGTACACATGAAGTCGAGGTGCCCATTGAAGTCATGGCGGCACTGCTTCTCTAAGCGGGTGCAAGTTTGTTTCCTTCTTACTTCTTTCTTTTTCCTTTCTTTTTTTCTTTGTTTCTCTATTTATTTTTCTTCTCTAATTCTTTCTTACTTTCTTTCTTTCGTTCTTTCTTTTCTTTCTTTCTTTTCGAGTCTCTTCTTATTTCACTTTTCTTCTTTTCCCTCGACCTCTGCTCCGCCTGCGGCGCTTCCCAAAACGCAGCAACAACCTCAACACCAAAAGCTTCCTGCTCAAGCGGCTGCCTCAGAACCAACTGAAGTTGCTGCTGGGGCTCGTGAAGTCGCGGCCATACGCCCCTGAGTCACGGAGGAAACTCCGAAGCTGCGGCGATGATGCTTCCGTCGAGGCGGATGGCCTTGAAACCTCTGGCGAGTGTCAGCGGGTATGTGTACAAGATCATACGCGGTAGCTGTTGGATGACCGCCAGCCAATGAACTGACGGTGCATGAATGGTTTCCACAACGGCAGAAAACCCGGGTGTTGCCTGCCGATCGTTGTCGGGATAAGTGGGACATCCCGGCCAATCGGGGCCGTACAGTGGGGCATTTTTGAGGGTCCACCCGGCTCCGAAGTGGGGCCGGGATTCGGCGGGTTCCCATTGCCGGAACCTGGAAGGCACAAAGTCTCCAATTGCTACAATAAGGTGAGGAATATCACAAGGTTTCAGAGCTGGATGTGAACGGAAAGCATACACGGTTGCCCAAACAATGCAAGGACCCTGCTTACCAGCCCCGACTTGCTAACATGCTTTGACTGCTAACAGACACCCGAAGCAAAGACTGAAAGCCACACTTGAGGAATAGGAGCCTGGGCGAGGACAGGGTGAAGGTTCCATACACGAGTGAGGCACTGTGTGACAAATGCGTCAAAATCTGTTCCACTGACTGTAGAATGTTGGAATAACAGGAACTATGTGTAGGAAATGGGATATTCAGAGGGACAAGATGAGGGACGCACAAGCTTCCGGCAGGAGAGCTTATGGATAGGAAGATACCTGAGTACTGATGATCTCTGTCCCGGCCACAAATGGCAGCTGTCCTCAAGAGCAAACGGGTGGTGGAATCTTTGCATAAACTTCACGAAGCCTTATGAACAGCTCCGGCATTGGTAAAGGCGTAAGGACATCAACCAGAACATTGAAACGCTCTTTCAGCAAGATGAATATCTGACATGGTCTCGCAGAGATACCTTACCATCTCGAGCACATCGGCAGTATTTCTGGGCAAGGAGAGATGCAAACTGCAAAAGGGGCAAAAGGGTTAAACATTGAGGAAGGATTCAGGAATCGAAAGCAGGATGAGTGCTGGATCGGTCATCAGATTTACTTGACGTCCATGACCCAAGTATAAAGCGTTTGGTCTCTGGTTTTCATCGAGGTTGATGACTTACAACCAGCCACCCACCTTACCCTACTAGGAACTGCAGCAAGGCTGAGCACGTCCACGCAGGGCAGCCTAGCATAATCATAATAATCTTGCCAGCCGCGATACCCGCGCTCAAGTTTTCTCTGGCTCGGCGTTATCTCGGTAGCCGAATGGGCAAGGCTCCCACACTGGCTTGAGCTGATACTTTAAGTAAGTTATTCTGATGCCAAGACAACTCAGCTTCAGTTGACGCCCAGTTGCATGTTGGGGGGAGTATTTGTTCGGAATTGGAAACATGCAATCTTTACACCGTTGTCTCGGCACAGGATCAAGATGGTGGTGTGGGGGTCGAAGTCCGCCGGCATATTCCCTTGTTGTGTCTTGTGTTTGCACTCAAGACTACGTTACGCTTGAAGTGGTGTGTTGGGGACAATGTGGCTTGTGAAACAAAATTGACTTGAGGTCAAAGAAACCTAGATACTGGTGCATCGGCTCCACACAGAGATTCAGCCTCACGGTGGTGCAAAGGGATTGGTGGAGAGGCGTGATGCAAGACGCCACTTGGCGGATCGCGTTGACGACATATTGCAGCACTCTGAAGCCTTTTTGGGAACCGAGACCGATCTGCATGCGGCGGTCTCCGACATCTGCCGGGAAGCTATTGAGAGAGCTGAGACATATGGGGAGTATAGAAGAAACTACCTGACCGTTCACAGTATGAATTGCTCGGCTTCTAAACAATCTGGGCAGCATGTTCTAGGTGCTTTGCATGTTCGGTTGTGCTTCTTGCGCAGCCACCCTCTCGAGCCGCACCGGCAGTCCCCGAAACTCGGAATACCTGAATCTGCACATCGGGCCTCATACTGGCAATGCCCGACTGGTTGCCTTAGTCATTAGACATCATATTTGCCGAGAAGCTTCAACCTGTATGACCTGGTTTCAAGATCGCTCTACCACGTAAGGAGACTCTTGATGCGTTCATATAACTGACTTACTGTGTCATCACAGGTTTGAGATACGTCCGGTGCGATGGCCTATAGAGTATCAGACAACGGATGTGAACTTCATTGGAAGCATTGAGGCATTTGCGGCGAGGCCCGACACAGACTACTGGCGCTCGGCCTGGCCGACATGTTACCGACGCGCCAGACTTGGGATTGCTAGGTGTGGTGTCCTGTGTTGGCGTTTGCCTTGTTGAGCAGCACAGAGCTCAATTGGTCCATCATATTCATGGCACGGCCGGCTTCACGCCGGCCAAACTTCTTGCGCCAATGGTCAAATGCTTTTCCCCTTACCAATGGTTGAATACTGGACGGATGGGAAACAAGACGCCTCTGAGTACTGGTGGGCTTGGATAAGGCATCATGGAGGAATGGGCACAAGTTCTGGCGATTGTTGGTTAGTGAGGAACAACGTGTCGAGAGCCTCACAACACGCCGCCGCAGGGCAGAATGGACAGAAGTGAGGCTACCTGAAGTACCGGGAGAAGTCCGCGGAGGTTGGTGATGGCTGCGATAACATGGACGCCAAGGGAAGTAGTCGAGTGCTATCATGGGGGTACTGCGTTAAGCATCAGTATATATTTCAACATAGCCACCGAAACCCCGTCCAGGGCCATGACGGGGAGTTGGTGTGTCCCCAGACTCCGATCCACCACTGAACCTAATCCCCATCCATCTCACTTCCAGACCAGGAATTACTCTACAAGGCAAGTACCTGAGGATCCTGTGTTTCAGATCTCCATCCCAATTCGTCTCATGACCAATGATGCTAATGTCAAGACAGATCGTCAAGTGGTACTCTATGATGAGAAAGACTTCTATATCTTGGGGCCAATTTGGTTCCTCAACATATCCGGTGAACGCCATGGCCATGCCTGAACCAAGGGATGCCCTCACACGCGAGAGCATCGACCTTGGGCTCCACAATGAGGATGCAAGTGGCAGATGGAGCGACTACAGGCGACCCGAGAGTCCTCGATATATCGTCGAGGAGTACCAGGTCTATCATCAAGGGCCCTCCCAGGATAGCCAAATGGACAGTCAAGAAGTTACCTGGAGTCCCCTGGATGATGGTCAGACACGTCACGTGTCTGGTCCGGAGGCTGGCTCAATCTCGACTTGGCTGGTGGATATGAGACAACCTCAGCATTCCCGCACAGCTTCGATGCAAAGTCACAACAATATCTCAGAAGCCGAGGCCATGACTGGACCATGGAGCGGCCAGCCTCCGAGCTTGGCTTTGGTTCAACATCCTTACAATTCTGGTGGTAGTGGACTCGATCCTGCTCCGGCCTTTCATCACCATGCAAGTCGATTCCCACCAACATTTGACCTAACACATATTGGAACATGGGCCCCGAGGTCTTACAACGCTATTATGCCTCAGACTTCGACCATGGGCTCGGGAGGCACAACGCCAGGAACCGCCAATGTACTTCCAGGTCTCAGAACTCTCTGGAACTTCGATGCGCGATGGAGTCAAGATCATCCCCCAACGCCACATTTCAGGAACATGGTAAACGGGTCAAGTTACAGGGCTGGGTCTTTCAACAGCGCCCGGTCACCGCTCCAAGACAACGAAGCAAATATATCGCCTTACTCAAACACAACGGGTGTTTGGAACTACGGCAACCAGAGTGGAACGGTCGAAGAGAACAGCATGTACATGGCTCCAGCCATCAGTCCTAGTGACATAACATACCAGTGTGAGGACTGTAACGCCAAATTCGAAACATCCTCAAGTTTGTCGTAAGCCCTTACGTTACTCGTCCTTCATCGCAACCCCAAGCTAACACAGTTCCAGTCAGCACAAGAAACGACATCAGCGTCCCTACCCATGTCTGCACGCAGATTGCCCCAAAGCGTTCTCCACTTCCGGGGACAGAAAGCGCCACATGAATGGTCTTGAACATGGTGGAACCAGAGATCATGTGTGCTCGGGGTGCGAGCAGAGATTCACTCGCAAGGACAACTTGGGGAGGCATGAGGCAGGTTGCGTTAAGTTGATACAAAGGACGGGTGAAAGCATGAGGAAGGGCAATCGGCGGAAGTTGGGGCAAGCACAGCAAATACAAGAATAAAGTGACGTCAGGAGGGTTCTTCGGACATGGTTTGCCAAGGAGGGAGTCCCCGAATGGGAATGAATGGGTGGTCATAGGGCGCTTGAATCATGAAAGAGACTTTGAGCTTCCGGTTCGTCTAAAGGTACTTGCAAACCCCTACGACTTGTTCCTTAAGCAGCATGCGTAATGTCTGGACAATAATATGGGAAGGGCATTAGACGCTAGAATTACAGCACAATAATATCACAGGAATGGATGCTTTTCACCGGAAAGGAGGAAAGCAAGAACGAAACCAGGAAAGGAAATAAGAAAAGATAGAAAGAGAGAACTTGTGAGGGTTGGAAGCCAGAAAAGTATGAAGTAGTATGGTGACTTGGAATGAAAGTGAACCAGCCATAGAACTTTGTTTCCCGGTGACGAAGAAGGAAGCACTAGAAACAGGAGGCTTCAACGGGTTCGTCGAATCACTTCTTGATTCAACACTTTCATGAGCCCCGACAACGTATCCTTCTCCCCATGGGCCGCCTTCCGCTTCTCACTCGACCATGTCGTAATATCCATATTGTCACCTCCAATCGGGACATTCGGATTGCGTCTTCCGGCAAATCTTGCTATGGCACCCCCAAACTCTTTCTTGTACCGGGCGAGGGCGGCGTTGAAGTTGAACGGGTCCGCGCCCTGCTGACAAGCAGAGTCTGGAACTGGCAGATCACACCTCGACCTGACGGCAGCCTTCATGGCCGCTTGCATCGTGTTGTCGCCAATCACCCCGCGGACTTTGTCTTTGTGTTTGAGGATGTACGCCATCGCGGTCGAGTCAAACTCGTGAGGGTGCCACGACAGTCCGGCGGACCTGGGATGATGGGCACCCGCTTGCTGGAGAGCAGAAAGTTGTGCTTCCGCGCCGCGTGAGGCCAGCAGGTCATGGTACCAACAACGAGGCCGAGGTTGGGAGTGTCGGTTTCGTTGAACAAACCCTCACGATCTAGCCGGGCGAGCATGGAGACGAGGAGACGCCCGACGAGCTGGAATGTGGCATCCGGGAACGGCCCGGGGATCCTGCGATAGAGGGTTAGTAGGGTTCCGGGGGATGTGGTGGCTAGGGGATGTGGTGGCTAGGGGATGTGGTGGCTAGGGGATGTGGTGGCTAGGGGACTGTGAATCGTGGCCGCGAACATACTGAAACACCTCCGCCGAGTCCTCGTTGGCCAGGAAAAACGTGAGGGTCTCACACACAACCCACTGCTCCTTGACGCTGTCCCGCGCTTCGACAAAGTCAAGGATGAGATTTTGGATAATCTCGAGAACCCCATACGCGTGATGCATAGAGGAGGCGTTTGTCAATCCCAGCATTTGCGGCCATCGGAAGGTGGCGTGAGAAAAACAGCACGTTGGTGAGTTTCACCATCCCAGTCAGCGAAATCTTCCACAGGTGCTCGGGCTGGTTTTTGGCAGGTTCAAAGCACAGGCAAGTCTCTCCCAAGTCGCACTCTGACTCGTCAGACTCATCATCGGACTGGGCTGACATCGATTTCTCTGCACTTGTTTGCGAATCATTTCGCGTCGCGCCCGCGTAGTCCCGGTCCGTGGCACGGGCAGACACGTTGGGCTTGCAATGGTAGCTTGCCCAGTAATCTGAGCCAGGTGGTGAACAGATGCACACAAAGAAGTATTTCAACTTAGGCGGCAGGAGTGATGTTTTAACTTTGTACACGCTCTCGGTGAATTCGGAACAAGAGGGAGGTGTCCATCGGGAACAGGGTTCGTTGGTGCGCCTTTTCGTCTGATGGACTGAGGGGAGCTGAGAACTCGCGCGGCGTTTTCGCGGCATTGGAGATGAATGTCACTGGGAAACGTCGATTGAGAGTGATTGACACTGCCGTACCTCTTTGTCTACAAGCAAACGTGGATTTTTTTGATGATGGTCGACCGTTGCATTGAGGCCAAACGCGTTCGAGTGCTAGGTTCAGGGACGCGGAAAAAGCAAGGAAAGGAGCGATCATGTCGCGAGGGCACGTGAGACAAGGATACAGGGCTTATCAATGACACACTGAGCAAACGAGCAAGGAAACGGGTTTGGACATCTCACCCATTTGCGTTGATGGCGACGGTCACACTCTTCACTCAGCCCCAGTACTCATCTGGAAACAACCTACAATTCGGTATTATACAGAGACTTAAAATGCGCTTTATCAATTCCATGGCATTACAAGAATTGTTGCATCTGAGATGCAGTTATCCTAAATAGTTTCCTTTGGACGCGCTTAGTCCTTACTCCTCGTCGTCACACTCTGCCTCCTCCTGCAGCCTCCTCCTGAGGCTTTCCAAGTCAAACAACTCCCCTCGCATCAGCGCCTCGATTTCCTCCTCCGTGAAAGGATCCTTCTTTTCAAGAGACCATTTCTTGCGCATTTTGGTCGTCCAGGAGGTGATATCGAAATTGTCGCCTCCTATCTGAATCATGGTGTTCTGCACCTCAGCTATCTCGGCTGCCAGGCCCCCGTGTTCACCCTTGTACCGGGCCAGTGCTACTTTGAAACCGAACGGATCGGAAGTCGCCTTTTTATTCACGGCGTCAAGGTCTGGAAGATCGACCTCTGGGTTGGCAGCCTTGATAGCCTCATCCAGGCGAGGCGCTCCGTAGAGCTGGATGTTGTACTTAGCGGCATAGGCAAGCACGTGGTTGTCAAAGGCATGTGGTCCCCACCATCGCTTGGTGTACCCGGGTCCGATGATGGCACGGGCGCTGTCCTTGAGGATACACTCCTCTCGCATGCGATGTGCCCAGGTGACGAAGAGAGCCATGACGAGGCCGGCATTCGGGAGGCTCTCCGTGTTGAGCAACCCCTCCCGCTCATGCATGGAGAGCGTGGTAAGGAAGAGGCGCCCGATAAGCTTACAGGTCGCGTCGACCGTCGGCTGGTACCAACTGGAATGGCGTTAGGAGAGGTGCGTCACAGTGCAAAGGGATTGCGAATCTTACTCGCAGATGTCCAGGAGATCTCCTGAGGCCGGGTCATGGAGGAAGCAGGCCAATGCCTCGCAGATTGCCCAGCGTTTGTGGCAGTCGTAGCCAACTTCGTCAAAATCGAGAAGGAGATTCTGGAGGATCTCGAGGACAGTGTACCCAGCGTAAAACCGGTAACGATAGAGCATGCGGAACAGAAACGCATCACGTAGGTCAAGGTGAATGAGCTGGTCCCTAAACTTGCGCAAGCCGGCATATGAAAGCTTCCACGGATGGTCTGGATGTTCAGCCGCCGGCTGCCAGCAAAGACACGTCTTGCCATCGTCGCAGGACTCTGGATGGTGTGGTTTGGGATTACGGTTCGTAATCCGATCTTCAAATCTAATGAGAACGAGTGAATGTGGAGGCTTGCACATGCACACGAGACGTTTCGCCTTTTCCTCGTCCTCCATTTCCTTTTTGAATCTCTCGTGGATGATGCGAGACCCAGAGACTGGGGCCCAACGCTTGTTACGGCGTTTCGCTCGGCATCGTTGCGGGCATTGCGAAGTTGCTCATATTCGGCTCGCAACCGTTTTACCGAGTCGAGCTCGGGCAGCGGAGGTCCCTTGCGCTTTCGAGGGGGCATTTTGGCTGTGGATGAGGATGGTGTTGATGGAGGAAACGCGTCCATTTCAGGGGACGCGTTGCAGCAAGTGAGATGGAGGGACGCGACGTGGCGGGGTCTGAAAAAGCAAAGTCATCCTTGTTCCCCGCATTTGAGACCTCTCCCTCAACCAAATCAACTCCAAATGTCATTGTAAGGGGAGGTCAATGGATCATCTATCTACTTTATGGCTTGCTGGCGTACCCATATCTTTTTAGGTCAACGGGTTGTTGACGCGGGTATGCGATGCTGGCAGGTTGTGTTCAAGTGACGTTGAAATAAACCTACAGCACTCCACTTTTCCCTTCCTGATTTGTGCCGTCAGGGGCATTTGCTTCCCGGCGCACCCATCGTCTTCCATGAACCGAAACACTTCTTTATCTCGAACTGCTGCTAGTCTGATGAACTCTCCATTATTGGGACTAAATGTCATGAGTCTGTCACTGCCTACCTGAGCAACCATGGCACGACTCCGACGCGTCGCCGCAACCACAACCCCTCTGCGTCTCGTCAAAGGTCGCCCACGAGATCTAGACCCAGATGCCCCGGAACCTCAAAAATACACGGCATCACCCGACCAGGCCAGGTATCATAGCATGAGAGAGACCGAACGGCCGAAAACATGTTTCCTGGTTCAGCCTCACGGCAAGGTGTGGGTCGACGAACCTCTTCAGCCTTTCGTCGTGATGGCACGCCGGATTCCTGCGGAAACTCTCGGCCCCGGCATGCCACCCTACCGCGCGAAGTTGACGATTTGGTTCAACAACAGCTCCACAAGGATTCTCGACCCGTACCCTCTGGTCGAGCACCAGGAGCATTGGATCCAGCCTTCCTCGGAAAAGGCTGCCACAAGGACCATTTTGTTTGTCTTCCGGAATGTCAAGATCCGTTATCCTGGCGACTACACCTTCGTTGTCTCCATATTTGGTCCTGGAGAAGATGGCAACGGTACCCCAATGTTGACGACACCGACAAGTATCGTTGTAGGAGTGGTTGCCAAGGGCTCAATTGATCTTGAGCTTCCGGGTAAGTGGAGCTGATTCTCCAAGCAAGAGGGCATTTTGGTCTAACGGCACATTGTGAAGATTTCTTCGAACTTCATGTCCTCAAGAAGCTCGGGTTAATAAGTTTCTACGCGCAATGGGCTGAGACGTTGGAGGATGTGTAAGACAAATGGTTTGCTACCAGTTGAGTGTTCAGGGGCATGAGATTGTGGGCAGGAATGCGACTAATGTCCGGGAATAATGTATTCCCGAGGTTGGGCTTTAGCTCTCTTGAATCTCAAGACTTGGTGGTAATTAATTCGTTCAGACGACAAGTTCTTCTGTCTAGTTGGATTATGTACAAAGACACAAAGACACAAAACGTAATTAATTAATAAAAAAAACAAGACAATCCAGCAATAAAAACGGCAAAACAAGATACAAAAGGTGGTGTACAGGATTCATCCGGCCCGCAAAGCAACGGTTTCCTGGACAGGATTTAGATAGGCGAGATAGATGGTCCGGCACGTCCTGGGAAAGGCCGAACGGAGTACGAATACTACGACACTCTCTTCCCGCTACCTTGACACAGCAGATCCGAATTTGCCGCGACTACACCAAACTCTCGCCACTTACCCCGCTGCTCCACCACCGACACTTACTGAGGTCAAGCAAACGACAAGTATTGTGGTCGCCATCGTGACAGCTTTCCCGACGCTTAAGTCCCAGCTTCACCGCTAAAGAGGCCCTTCTTCATTCTGTTGTTCATCCGTCAGAGATATGACCGTTTTGTGATGAGTGATGTTGACATTTGGAAGGGGAGCTGTCAAGAATGATGAGGGGGTTGATTTGGCCGGTCCTAATTGTAAATGAGGAGAGAGTATATGGGGGTTTCCTGGGCGCTTCTTCCAATGAAAACGAAGAGAACGGACTATGGACATGAAGAGGGGATAAGTTAAAAAGAATGTTATGAACAAAACTTAGTCCCAGGGAGCTGACCGGAGGGAAGTATACGTAGGAGGGTGCAAATCGAGACAATATTGAGCAATTGGAACTTGTGACCGAGATATTCATGGTGATGCCTGAATGATGCGTCGCGTGCAGCAATTCTGCACATCCATAGGCTCTCCTGTTGTGCATTTTCTGTCGTGAATATTGGGACAATAATTAATAATACAACTGGTGGTGTTCCATGTCCGAGGAGACACTCCATGCTAACCTGAACCATGAGAGATCGGAGCCGTGGGCAATATAGGTACACACCCTGCGAATGCCTGATAGAGTCCACAACGCCAAAATACCTAACCACCAAGCCTAAGACGCAGAAAATAACATCCCATCCAGTCATAACCCAAAAAAGAAATCATGCATTAATATCATAAACGGGGGGTATTCATGGTATCAGTTTGTTCCACCGCCTTTCCTGCTTCTCCAAATCATCACCATGCCTACTCTTAATCGGACTCAAGGGAAGGCCTCCAAAACCCTCCGCTCCTTCAACCTGCTCCACCTTGCCCTTGCTATCGAGGGAGGAGGGTGGTAAACGTGTCGAGGCTGAGAGGATAATGTCGTCCGGAGAGCTGATGCGGGTAACCGCTGTATTCTTGACTTTGACGAAGAGGGCGCGGAACATTGGGATGGATTGCGCGACAAGGGTGACGCACGGTTCGAGGAATTGGAAGATGGACATGAAAATGAGGTAATCTGTTCACGAGGGTTAGTGACACTTCGTGGGGGAGGGTCATGGCGTAGACCATCGAAGCGGACGTACGGTAGTTGTTGTCAATCTTCCGCAGCTGGTGGAACGCGCGGAAAATCACCACGATACCCGTGATGAACCCCAAGCTCATCGCGAGCGACAAGCCGAACTTCTCGCGCCTTTCGAGCAGCAAGCCGCGAATGACGAACCACGGGATCATGGCAAGCAGGACGTCAATGACGCCGCCATACACTGCAAAGACGGTTAGCATCACGGGCGGCTCAGAGCAGAACTCCCTCTTCACTCTCAGGGCCATCCATACCAATCGAGGCGCCACCGAGGTAGCGCAGGTCGACGACCGGGAAACATAGCGCGTGCTGCGGACGCAAGACTTTCCGGGGATCCTCGCATGCGGGGGTCCAGATGGCGAACATGGTCGGGATGAGCATAAGGTTTGCCGAGATGATGACAAACCACAGGAAGATTTTGAGCAGGCGATACCGCGCGATGCGGTAAATCGTGATGGCGAAGGCGACCTTGGTCCAGGTGTTGGCGATGGCTGTCAGGGCCGCCCAGGTGTTTTGGTTGAGGAGGAATTGCCGCTGTTGAGCCTCGGTCTCATAGCCGGCAAGGATGGTGTGGCTCACCATGGCGGCGGAGCTGAGGATGATGAGCTGGCGACGCGTTAGCGTGAGCGTCGGAGAGTCATGATGATGGAGTTTCTCGTACCCATGATACCGTCAACAAGGCATCATCCCACCACGCTTTGGAGAATCGGCAGCGGCAGTACAGGCGGACGGCGAGAAAGCTGCCGGCAGCGCAGGTGAGCACCCAGACGGCGACGTTCGTCTGGGCGAAAATCGCCTGATCTTCGAAGGTTGGTTCGTGGTCCGACATGGTGATTGATGATGAGACGCAAAGGATGCGTACGGCGTCGCCGACCTTTGTTTCTTTCAGCGCATGGCGGGCTCTGCTGGGAATCCGTATGGTGAGCCTACCTACGTCCCGGGGGAAGGGGACGAAGGACGGGGGCACGACAGAAGCGAGAGCCACCGCGGGAGCGGCGAGCAATTAAGGAAAAAAATGTCAATGTGCGGCACTGGCGAGTGCAACCACATGGTTGGCAGTCGCATAAAAACCTGGGGGCGGGGCGCTGCAAGGGCTACGACGGAGACGGTGGGTGGTGTGGTTTGGTGGTCTGGTGGAGAGCGTTGCAACGGGCACGCGACGGCGACGGGACATCTGTGCTCCTCCCCAGCTTTACCCCGGGAGCCGAGCCAGTAGCTAGGGCCCGTCAACACTAGGTGCGCCTTTTGGCCGGCAGGCACTTGCAGGTGACGGTGACAGTCGGTCGCGCGCCGGTTTTTGGGATCTCTCGGGTCTCGGGTTCTGGCTGTCTGTGTGATGGCTGACGCATGCAGACAGGAAGAGCAGGCGCTAAACGGAATCGGGGAAAAGCTGACCGTTGAGAGGGGGTGAGACCCTGAGACGGAGATAGATTCCGCCTTTATTAGCATGTATATTGTGTCTCTATGTCTGTCTATTTCGAACCCCTCTTTTTGCCTCAATTCCGCCCACCTGTGTCAAGATGAGTATTCCAGCGCTTTCCTGACGAGACGGCGGCGATCCCAAACAAAGTCCCCTCACACCACGGCACGTCTGAACGCATGGCAGTCGGTCCTGAGCAAACTTTCGATCGCCTCTCCCGGCTCCCGGTTGTCGGCGCCAGAGTCGGCAACCTTACCATTTCGGGTCTAAGTCAGGCCAAGAGCCATGCAAAACGTCTTGTCTTACGGAGCAGGGATCGGACGCAAAGACAACGGCCTGGACAGAATCTGGGGTGCGTCTCCGGTCCCCGAGCGTCTGTCATGGTCAGGAAACCCATGGTTCTGCTTCCCATAGTTAAGTCTTTGAGCCACCTGCCCGGATTGTCATCACAGCACACCAAGTCAGTGCGGAGTGAGGCCTTTAATGTGCTCGGTTGAGAGACGTGCTGCGTGATGCCAACGCCATCGCGCAGAGTGCAGCGTGGTGGGTTGCATTGTCCTAATTAACCGGACATCCGACCCTCGGATTGTTGCTCAGCTTTCGGGATTCTCTTTGGCCCAGCCACGACCTCACGTGGCATCCATCATCTCCGGGGGCCAGTGCTTCACCATGAGCGGTACCGACGCATTGCCGGCACCCTGGGAGTCCAGCTAGTCGCAACTACCGGTCAAGAGTCACACCATACCTAGGTGGTAGATGGGCGGCCAGCCTCGCGCTTTCAGAAGCCGATTGGATGTCGTCTATTAAACCACCTGTAGGAGGACAGACATGGCAAGAAGGAACTTTCAACTCCACGCGCACGTCCATTCTTCCGTGCAAAACCATGCTGACAGGCTGTCTGTTTTTGGCTCATCCTTCATCCCAACTTGGAGTCGACACGAGGATGAACCCGGATCGACGTGAGCCAAATTGGACAACCACACTAGAGGTTGCGGCTGAAAATTGTTTATGCTATGCCTCAGTCCATGCACCAGCGTCTCGTTCTTGACATGAGTTTCTTCAGGAGCCTACGGAGTAATTAGGTATTAGTACTCACGCCCGAGAATGTCAGCGCTCAGCTTGGCCTGTGGCCGTTTTGGGAAGCATCAACCTGTTTTGATCCTAGGGCATATACCCATGGGTTTTCAGATAAGTATCTCAATGCACCTTCACAACCTGGACAGGCATGAATGTAGCAACGTACCAGTGCTCGGACACTCTCTCGTATCCAGTACGAGCGGGTACTGTAACCATAATCTCGAGCCACGCAGTCGCCTCAGGTCCATGGATGAACAAAGTCGGGGTAATAGGTTCGGTCTCTATTTTGTACTCCGTGATCCTCATTCCCTCTCCACCTCGACTAGTTTCCTTGAACACCCTATTCAGACTGATCATCGTCAACAGACATGTGGTCTCCATCTGCCCCCGTATCTCTGTTGCTCTCTGCTTCTTTGCCCTTGACCGGCTGAAATGTATGGCCTTCATCGTGCAGCTTCCTCGACGTTTCCACGCACTTGAAACATAAGTTGTAGCTTTTGCAGGTGATGCACTGCCATCTCACGCCGTAGATTGTCTAAGTAAGACGGCAGGTTTTCGATCAGCACCAATCGACCCAGAATTCTCGCGGTCGTGAACAACATGCAAAGGGGTACTCACCACATTGCAACTGTCACACTTTTCTGAGTGGCATTCGCCTGTCCCGTAAGCCGAGGGCGTGCCCGGCTTTTTGCCAAGGAACGTTGCAAAATCGGCGTTCGAATGGAAGACGGCAATGTCCCAAGGCGTCAAGCCCAACCTGGTAGTGCAGTTGGGGTTGGCTCCGGCATCAATCAGAGTTTGGACAACAACAGCGTCCCCTAAAGCCCCGAGAAGCCCAATGTCAGCGCTCACGACACCTAGCTAGCCACGGACTGGTAATATCCCACTTACATTGTCGACAAGCCCAGTGGAGCGGTGTCCATCCATCGCCATCGACCTCGTTCACCCAGTCGCTGAGAGAGCCTGGCAGGTGAGGAACGACAGCATCCAAGTTCCTTACACCACACGCAAGATGGAGCGGAAGCCTGCCGTGCGCGTCGCGCGCGAGGAGCAGCTGTGGGTCATTGACCCGCTCCTTCAGCAAGCGGAGTTTGTCGGGCAGGAATGTCGGTGGTCCTATCACAGCAACGTGGTACACGTTACGCTGCTCATGATCGACCTCGCGGACGTCGAATCCTAGGTTGTCCAGCACGTACTCAACCAGTTGCGCAGGACCGCGACAGGCGGCTGTGTTCAGCAAGTTCCCAAACCGGCTGTTCTTCGCCTTGGGATCCGCGCCGCGTTCGATGAGACATTCAACCATCTTCTTCTGCCTGACAAGATGCCAGTTCAACTTCCGCTCCCATTCCCGAGTCGAGAGACTTCCTTGGAGCGAAGAGAATCTCCACGAGAGCGCGGCCGAAAGAGGCGTCTCGGGCGTGTTGTCACGGCTATTAACATCGGAGATCTTATCAATCTCGGCGTCGTTGAAGTAATAGATGAGATCACCAACGCTCTCAACATGCGTCTTCTTGAAGTCAAGGAGGAAACGTGCCATCCACAGGTTGCCGTGAGAGCTGCACTCATGCAACGCCGTGCCGTAGAGCTGAACACTTTCGGCGTTGGGATTTGCGCCATATTTGAGCAGCACTGTGGCCGAGTTCCAATCATCGTTCCGGAGAGCAACGTGGAACGCTTTGGCTAGAATAGCCGTGCCTCGGAGGTCTGCTTGGACATCGAGGATTTTCTCGAGGATTTCCAGATGAAAAAAGTTTGATGACCCTACCATTTCCACCAGCGGTGAATTGTCTGGATCCTCTTCCACGGGAAGGCGTTCGCCCTTGTCGAGGAAAAATTCGACAACAATGAGTTTCTTAGATTTCAGCGCATAATGAAGAGCGCCCTTCTCGTGGTTGGCCATTCTGGCGCCTGCGTCCCAAAGCATCTTGATGATGCTGGTGTCTCCAGCAAGAATGGCTTCCGTGAGGGGAGTCTCCCCGCGTTCGTCGACAGGGGTCAGGTCCGCGCGGCGGAGAAGCAAGGTGCGTACAAAACTCTCGTGACCTCTCCATGAGGCCTCATGCAAAGGGGTGCGTTTGTCCGTGCCGGCGTAGTTGATGTTCGCTCCGTTCTCCATGCAAACATTAAACAGAGCTTCATTGCCGAGTTCGCAAGCCCGCAAGAGGGTCTCTCCGAGAGCCCTTTCGGTGTCATCGTTGCGATATTCCATCAAGACTTTGGCAATCTCGGAGATCTTCTCTTCATCGTGGTTTCCGGCGAAGGAGAGAGGCGTCTCGCCGGAGTTGCTCACTTTCCAACCGTTGGCGCCGTGACTCAGAAGAAGCCGGATCATTTCGACGGAGCCGTTAGAAGAAGCCGCAAAAATTGCTGTCTCACCAATGTCGGATTGAACATTTAGGTCGAACTCTCCCAGCGCAAGAACCTGCTCAACAACGGGGACTTTATTGCTCAAGACTGCGTACCAGGCCAAGAAGCGCGCCTGCGGAAGGAGATCTTGTGGCGTGTCCTCGAGCAGTCGACCAATGATCTTTTCATCGCTTGAATACATTGCCTCCTCGACGGCGAGGCAACCCGAATCACACTTGATTTCCAGGGCATTTTCAACCTTGGGTGATACGTCGTCAGTTTCCTCTTGCGTTTCGTTTTCCCTTTGAGAGATGCCACCACCTCCTCGAGACTCGAGTTGACGCTTGTTGGCTTCGAGGAGTATCTCCACCGTATCACCATATCCGCGCCTTGCTGCGTAATGAAGAGGAGTGTCGCCATCTTTATTCGTCGCCACTGATGACATTGGCTGGTAGCGCACCAGAAGTCTGCTGATTTCAGGGAAGCCGACAGCACAGTGAAGAGGAGTACACTCTTCCCTGCCCATCTTCTGGAGCATAGTCTCGAACTTGGGCAACAACACCTGCACGGTGGGGAGAGAGCCTGACTCACTAGCCCAGCACATGACAGGGTTGGTGATCTCGAAGTCGTGCCGGAGCAGCAGACCAACAATTTCAGCGTGGCAGTGAGTGACGGCTCTGGCCAAGAGCAGGTCGAGTACCTTCGAACGTAGAGGACTCTCGAGTTCCTGCCATGCAGGGAGGGCTAGTAACTGCTCCATGATGGTAGTGTGCCCACCTCCGGTGCAGGATATTATTGAACCCAGCCAAGGAGGACAGGCGAACTGAGACCCATGCAGTTTCACATGCTTTAGGCATTCTGCCACGGTGTCGGCTTCTCCCTGGGCAACGGCGACCGGGAGCAGTTCTGGGGCAACTTTTGGGATGGCTCCCTCATCGACCCAAAGAAGAAGCTCAAACACAGTTGTCGGATGCAGAGAGGCAAGGCGGACGAGGGACGCCGTGTTGACGCTGGACTTGATTGCCTCGGGCGAGCCTTTGGTCAAGACCTCTCGGCCCTCTTTGAGATTCCACACGCCCCATACGAGCGCGGTAGCGGTGTCGCCATCCGTGAGAGCGGCCGCACGCAGCGCGTGACGGGAGGCAGATATCGCGTCCGGGAAGGAGAGATTGAACTTTTTTGCTATGGCAGGCGCGAGAAGCTCCTCAGCCGGCGTCTGATAGCGCCCTGGGGAAGTCGGATGATAGAAATAATAGTCGTAGAGGTAAGCCCACACCCCGATGACAGTTGGGTTCTGCTCGATGAGGTGCCGGATCTGTGTGTCCTCAATCCCAGCCTTGTACGCGTCAGAGTAATGATCGAACCAGTACGTCGTTGCGTAATGCAAAAACGGCCACTCAAGGACGTCAATCATGGCAAAAACGCCATGGTTGAGGAGAGAATACGTGTCCGCTTGCGCATCAAACCATCGAGATATATAGCTCAGACAAGCTTGCGCAAGGCGCATGTGAAATTCCGGATTCTGCCGCCACCCCTCGGAGAACCCGGGAGATTGGGGGGGCAACGAGGAAAGCTGCCAGACCCAAGTATTGACCTCAACGTAGAGAAGCCCCGAAAGTTGGGAGACAAGGTCATCAGCAAGGTCCAGAGGCACGTCGCTCAGGAATTCGGAGTCTTTCCGAATTTCCTGCAGCATGGCAAGCGCGGGAGCAAGTTCTCGCACCACCATGGGACGTGCTTGATGGTTGAGGAGCGCAAGCAAGTCGGCAACTATTGTCTTCTGCGAGTTTGGGACACGGCTGAGGACTTCGTTGACGACAAAGGAGGAGTTGAGAAGATGAGAATCGGCCACCAACTGCTGCTTGGTAATCCACGGGCGATTCCGGAGGAAGAGGAGATAGGAGAACGCCAACAGCGGCTCGCGGTACCGGTTGTGAATGTTGGACTGGATGAGAAATTTAAATGTGCTCAGAGAAGGCCGGTGAGAAATGGTATTGTCCAGCCACCGTGTCATGTCTGCTCGCAGGCCCTCCTTTACGGCCTCATCTTCGATATCGATCGTCCATGTCTCAGTGTCGAGGGGGACGTTGTCATCGAGTCCCACTAAAACAATTAGTTTGATCGCTCTATCGGTCTGTTGCATGAGATCCATGAGTCGACGTATGGCTTCCAAGGTCTTGTCCAGGAGTGTTGGAGCACGGCAAAAGCTGAGGATCAGCACGCGTGGCTTAATATCTTCGTCGACGATCAGCAGAACACGAAGCCAAAGCAAAAGAATGTCCAGCCTCCAGCGCAGGTTGTTGCTCTCAAACGCCGCCTTGAGCTCGCTCCGCATGCGGAGGGAAAACCAATCATTGTCGTGCGCGTACCCGGAAAGGCCAATGAAGTGGTAACAGAACGCTGAAAGAATCTGCTCGTCGTCGCGCCCTTTGTATCCCTCATCATGACCAACATAGATAGAGACACCATCAGCCTTGATGGAGTCTGCGACGACATTTCGCAAGGCAGCGCAAAAGTAACGGTTGGCCAAGCCATCAGGTGTCCGAAGCAGGAGACTGCCATGACCCTTCTTGTTCAACCATTGAGTCATGAAGGCAGTGCCAACTATAGATTCTGCTGTATTTTTTAACAGCAAGCCGAAGGCCTTATCGTCCGAGTCTGGAAGGTATTAGAGTCTATCGCTAGACACCAGATGTCGAGATTAAGATTAATATGAAAAGGAGATCCGGGCAACTGACTGTGAATTGTGAGCACCTGCTTGGGCTCCCATGCAGTCAGGCGAAGAAAGTTTTTGGCGGCATATATATCGAACTTTTCTGCATTGAATCCCTCGTCGAGCTCTATCGTAGCCTGGTTGTCGTTTGCCGCATCGTCACCTCCGAGGCCATTTCCCTCATCCCGTGAACCCTCATTCGCAAGCTCGAGCACTGGTGAATTTCGGCCGCTGCTTGCCGATGGCGAACTCCAACCTCCTTCGGAGACGACGGATCGAAAGGAGTGAGGCATGGTCGTCCACGAGAAAATTACACGCGATGTGCCTCAATTGATAGGTAGTCACAGCGGAGGGTTTTGTCGTCGACGTTCTTTGGTTGTCTCTGGAGGCTGCGAGACTGATCAAGCTGTTGATCAACGCGTTGATGAGGGAACTCTGGTCTGCGAAACACCCAATCACCCGTGGCACCCAAGGCCTTCATGTCTGATGAAGCTTGGGACGTAACCAAGCAAGGTGGCGTGGATGAAAGTGCCCCGCGGTGCGAGAGCCTGCGGCTCTGCTTGAACTACTAGTGACTACCCCCGAGCGGCACAGCTGCGGGGTTTCATGTGATTGGCAGGAACATTGACACTGTGTAGTTGGCTGGAATTTGGTCAGAAAATAGCTGGGGATGCGCCGCATCTGTGCAGTAGTGTCTGTGAATCGCTCGCAACAAGCGCCAACAGTCCTGCATGCAACCCCAGTCTGACACAACCCCCGCACGGCTGTGACGAGGTGAGGCGAGGCTATACCTTCAGCCCACCTCGGATCATTGCCGGCGTGTTTGACCGAGTCGAAATCTAACAAAGCTGATGTTTCCGCTGCTTGAGTCTTCTCAATCAAACCACCTGTGTCACCGTCTAACAACCTGCCGGCTATTGGATCGTCAAGACATGATGCTCGAGCTACGCAAAACCGAAGTTCCCGCCCATCAACGGGTGCCTGACCATATTATCAAAGAATGGAAACTCGTCCTGCCCGATGAAGAAGATGAAGAGGATGCCGAAGATGACGAGGACGAATTCTTGCCAAGCAGTGAGAAGTTCAACAGACCGAGGCTCAAGCAGTCCATCGAGCAAAGTCTGATAATGCACCCTGTGTGCGATCAGGAATCCTATGGTGCCTTCTCGAAAGCGCACTATTTCGATGTTTCTGCTTTCATCAAGGATGATGAAACCAACACGAACAGCCAAGGGAGTCTCCTCCATTTTGTTTTGACTCGGGTTGACGAGATGGAGACAAGTCACTGGAAACTCATGACAAAACTTGTTCTCGATGTTGCGAGAGACATGGGGGTGCAAATCCTCTGCATCAAGGGAGGAACGGACAGCACATGCCTTCACGAAGCTATTCGCCTCAATAGATCTACATCTGCGAGCTTTATCAAGTTCATCTGCACCGTATCTCACGAAAATGACCTCCAAGACGCCATCGCAACGACCAACAATCGAGGACAAAACTGTCTCCACGCGGCAATCGCGCAGCTGTCCAACGCTGGGGAAAGCCTGAATTTCACCGGCCTCGAGATTCTCGCTGAGCTGGTGTCCAAGGCTCGCAGAGACACACTCGGTGCCCATAGGCCGCTGAAAACAGGGGGAGGGGACGCTGGAGTCGGTAACCTACCGCTGCACGACCTCGTCCACATCAACCTCTGCAAAGGTATGGTCAGGAGGTGTCCCAACGCAAGCAACAGCTGCGACCGATGCCGTAAGAGGGACCCAGAGGCAGAAAATAAGCGGTATCGGAAGCTCTACTTGGAGACTCTGGACCGCATGGCGGAGAAATGGCCTCGGGCGGTAAAAGAGATGAACGATGCGAAGCAGTCACCATTTCTGTACCATATATTCACCAGACGCACGAACCCGAAAACCAGTGCGTGGGAGAACCTGGAGTTTCTGCCAGCCAACTTCGTCCCGGCCGAGGAAAACAAGACCGACGGTCCGCCAAAAGATCGCCCGCGCGAAGAGGTCAAGGCCAAAGATCCTAAAGACAGATTTGGACCCGGACCCGGTCCCGGTCCCGAAGATGCCTCCCGGAGAAAAGCAAGGGATAAGGACAGGTCCGACCATGGTGGTGGGGGAGCACGTCAAGGCCCAGGCAGCAAAGGCAAAGACAAGGTTGAACAAGGCGTCGACAAGAAGCCGTCATCGACATCTCCCCATATCAAGGACGAGGTGCAGTTTTCCAAGGCACTTGCAATCGAGGTTTCCCGAAGGCTCCTGGAGTTGTCTCTCTCGCAACAGACGTTTGGGGATAGTTGCGACTCGTTGTTCGGCGAGAGTGCGTCTCACGTTTCAGCAACATTCCAGGCCCTATACTAACATACATTATAACAGAGTTCCCCAGCTCAGAGCTGATCTTCAAATCCGCCCCCCTGACGGACAAAACAACCATCACCCACTCTGCCTTGCCGTTGGAGTCCATGCTTGCCTGCGTCGAAATTGTCCTCAAAGACAATCCCGCTGATGCCATTGATACGAGTAAATTGTCCCGGGACGCAGCGCGGAAGATGGAACTCGAGGCCCGCGAGCAACGAGAAGAACGTGTCAAGGATTTCTTCGAGTGGCTCCGCACCGCGAAAAAGGTTCGGCGCATCGTCAAGCTGGTTGTCAATGATCATGAGACGTATCGTAAGTAAATAATCTTGACCGGCCAGGGGCACTGGGTTGTTGACTAACCCCCTTGGATCTTCCACTTCTTCCTGGATAGCCTGCCGGAATGACACCATCAAGGCTTGTCTCAAGGGCTTCGACGTTCGGTACCTGGATTGGGATAAGCAGGATTTGTCTATCAACACGCTGGCTCAAGAGAATATAGCGCCAAACTTGCAAGAGCTCTGGCTTTCGTGGAGTGGGCGAGACTCCGTCTTGTTCGGCTGGTCCAACCCAGAGCACGGACTTGGTATGCTGAAAAAGGTGTGTTTCCCCAGTAATATCCAAGATTTCTTGATGGTTCACTAACACTCAAATGTCGACAGCTGCGCGCAGTCTACATCTCCCCCAATTCGGTACTGTGGTTCTCTACTTTGGCGTTTCCATCTTTCTCAAGATGCCCTGCTCTAACGGTTCTCTCCATATTCTAGGCATGGGAAGACGACGACACAAACGATAACCATCTTGATATGTTCAAAAAGATCGTTCGCAAGCACATGCCGAAGATCGCTGTCAAAGATGCCGTTGAGAGCTATTACGGGGGACACGACGACACAGCCACTCGACTCGAGTTAACTGGGGCTCCTAAGCAGTAAGTGCCTGTGTCTTTGAGGAAGCAAACAACAAGAATGAAAGAAAAAAAATGGGGAGAAGAGACAGAGAGGCTGACATCAGATTTTTGCTTGGTCTAGTGGTAATGATTGGCTCGACGCGGTAGCAACCTTCAAGAAGGCGCTCAGGCATAAGCTGAGCGCCCAAGAGCGCAAGATGATGCACGGAGTGGTGAAGATTGCGCTCATAGACGATGGTGTCGACCTCGAAGATCTGGAGACGACCGAGTTCATCGTTGGCGGTTGGCATGCGGATCGAAAAGGTCAACACAAGCAAATCGTGACATGGTATCAATCTGAGAAGGTGCGTACATGGTCAGAAGGCCGAAAACTAACATCGGTTAGTTTTTTTTTTTTTTTTTTTTTTTTTATTAAAAAGGAAAACAAGAAAAAGGAAAGGAGAGCTAAGTTATTAACCTTCCTTAACACTTAACAGAAGCACGGAACGGAGATGGCTCGACTGATGCAGCGAGTGTGGCCCTATACCAGCATATATGTTGCCAAGCTGGACACGGGACGCCGAGTGTTTAAGTCGGTTGCTGCCTCAGCAGCAGCGGTAAGTTTGCTTGCACAACAGCCAACACCATCTCTCAAGCCCCCTGTTGTCCAAGCGCTAACTACAAGTCGAACCAGGCCATCGACAAAGCCATCGAGAATGGCTGCAACGTCATCTCCATGAGCTGGACCATGTACCCCACCCAACTGGGAGACAATAACGATGGACTCTTCAAACTGAAGAAGGCCATCGAGCGCGCGGGCCAGAACGATATCATCATGTTCTGCGCCTCCGAGGATGGCGGATACGCCTCCTTCAAGAGTCCGTATCCTGCAACCGACTGCGACCAGCGGATAATGAAACGCATAGGCTCAGCAGGGACTTATGGGGAGAGATCCGACTACGTCGTGAGGACCACCAACCCGCAAAAACACGTGTGTTAGAGGAACTTGAATGCTAATCATGGCTAACCGTCAGAATCCGGCTGCGATCGACTATTTGTTCCCCGGAGAGATTGCAATGCCGGAGGGAACAGACATCACCGGTAGCTCGGCAGCCACAGCCCTCGCGGCCGGTCTTGCTGGGCTGATCTTGTGGTGCGGTGCTTTCTTGAACATGCAAGCCAACTCAGCAAAGGGCAGGGCCGCAAACGCAAAGATGAAGTCGACAACGACATTCTACAGCGGCCCTTCCGCGAACAATGACACAGTTCCCACCCCAACATCTGACCGCCCCATGGGGGACCCTTTTGGTCCCCTCAAGAGGACCAATACCAAGCTGGATCCATACGCGACTCCGACAAACGGTCCAGCATCGCAGTTTGAAGATAACGACTTCCAAAGTCATGCCAGAATGTACGGTCTTTATGATGCCCTGAGGAGCTCCAAGGAGAATCCCCTCGTCAACATTGCCGGTATCATGATCAAGGCGGCCAACAGTGGTGATCCGGCCAGGGAGTTCATTGAGCTGTGTAAGAAGAAGGCGCATGAGTTCTTTGAGCAGGGCACTATGGCAAGCCCACAAAGGCGTTGAGCTTGGTATCCTTCAAATATGCGAAGCCACATGTTGGAAGGCGACCAAAGGGTGTGAGGTATGTGGATAGGTACATATCTATGGGCAGGGATTGAGGAATTGAAAGTGGGTGGCGTTGGTTTCTCCTTTTAGCAACCACGCTTGCCGTTTATTTATGCGTGTACTGGGGACCAAGATTGTTGTCTTTGCTCTATATTTTATGAAGATATCAAGAGGATGCCCCGTCGCATCCTCGGATCCCTATATCCACCTTCAACCCTAACCCCCACACTCATACGGAGACCATTGCCACCACGTCTTGAGGGGCTGACATCGATCAAAGGCTCCCAGAGGAAAGAGTCAGGGGCTTCCAGTATCCGAGAACTTGGTATATGAATGGCTGAAGTGGCTCTCAGATCAGGTCAACGTCATTTCTCTCCTCACACATGGCGGCCAGTAGGGGAAGAACCAGCTGCAGCCAGCTCTCGGGCGAGCAGAACAAGCACGTCTAGGTATCCGATATACCGGAGTATCGCCTGGGTACTTCCTGAGCTTCAGAGAAGGAGCAATTTAACTTCTAGGGTATTTGTGATAATGGCATAAAGGAAGAATTGTAAGGTCCTCGTGGGGATGGTGCTGGATTCTGGGAAGAACTTTTCGCACTTCTGAGTGCGAAAACACTGTCTCATAAAACTAGCAGACAAAAATACCAAATCTTTTCTCTTTCTTTCCACTTCTTTCGCCTTTTCTTTTTATTTATTTATTTTATTTTTTCTTTTTCCCTTATTTTA